>NW_028145438.1:170000-232500 GCF_977016875.1 Pavona decussata | reverse complement strand
CCGTTGAGAATTTAAACGCGTTATAAGACTTTGTATAGGAAATAAAATATTGTCGATATCCCATTCAAAGTCTTATAACGCGTTTAAATTCTCAACGGCTGCCTGTAACCCAATACCGCTTGCACTCAAAGGTCATCGTTCCGCTAGTAATTAACTATTACACGCTCTCTAGTGACGCAAGCTTGGGCTGGCTGTGTGATCACCAACGGAATATCACTGAAGAAAGGAGGAGGACAGAAAACAAATTGTGGCAAACGCTTACACATTAATTGTCAAAAATGCGTAACGAGAACCTTTTCGATATACCGAAAATGTTCCTCCTCGATTATGTGTTAGGCAAACATAGTGAGCCAGCTGTAGCTTCAGTTTCAGTTTATTTTTTGCCATTTTTTTTACACACCACACAAGATAAATGTAAATTAAAATAACAGACTCACACGGCTTTTTGTATCACAAGAATTCTGTTTCCACATGAGGACAGGATGGCGAAACATCCGACTGCGACCAGCATCTCTTTTGCTCGAAAATCCATAGGGAAGAACGCAGAAAACTGAGCGAACACGATATTCTTGGGGCGAGTGCGCGGGCGCCGGAAGGCGAGCGGAAAGAGAGACTACTCTGCTTTCATATAGCGATTGTGAAGCTTTTTGACAGCGACCATTTTTTAAATATGACATATACTCCGGTGATTTATGTTTTTATTTCACGCCCTCGCACCATCAGCGATGAGCATGCCTCATTGAACTCTTTGAAAATTCCTATCTTGCTAAACATGTTTCCTGCAAAAATAATTTTGGTCTTAAAATAGAGTTTGGGAAAAGTACAATACAGTGAATAGAACCTTTTTTTTGCTCCGAGGGATATTTAAACGTTGAATGCGTCTTTACGACTACATGTGACTTGGCGAAAAAAAATTATTCCTACAATATAGTTTTGGTACCTAAATGAACCTTACGAAATGTAGAATGCAGCAAAAATAACATCAGTCTTTCCCTACTTATCGCTGAATTCCACTGTCTCGCCTCTCAGTAGTGAAATCAATGCTGCCGGGTGTACACTGCAAAGCAGTCCCTTTCTGGATAGTCGAGAGGTCGAGCGAAATAGCCGAACGCGAAAAAAACTGGAGGGAACGAGCGGAGGGGGGCTTGGGGAGAGGCGGGAAAAAAGGGGAAAGGAAAAGAAAGGGACTGCGCTCTTAGCTGTAACAGATGCGTTCAGGGTAACTCCACCCACAATTCGTTAAACTCATTAAAAATCCAATAAAATGACAGTTAATAGATCACAACTCCGCATTGTTATTCAATGACCTGACAAGGACATTAGGAGCGAAGAGGAAGAATCGCCGAGCTTGGGCTTTCATCCGAGCTTCTTTGAAAAGCCAAAATCTCTAGAATTTGTGGTGCATTTGAATTTTTCTTCGGGACCCAGAGTTAAAAGAAATCGACGATACAGACGCCTGAAGTGTAATTAAGGACGTGGCTCAAGACAACTGGAAAGCTGTTGTCAATATCATATCATCATGCGGTGAATTCTGCCGTCAAAGCTTGTTTTACGAATGCGAAAATTACATTGTACTTCGCGCCAATGTCTTTTAATAATTTTGGGATCTTCTCGAAGGCAACTGCTTTTAAACCAAAGTAATTTGACTGCAACTGGTCTGCCATAATACTGCGAAGGGGAACAACAACCACGATCGAAGCCGTGTTGGCAAAGTTTTTCGCTATTACGAAGCTTTGATTCTTTGATATATAATGGATTTCCCGAAACCAGTGGGGTGAACGGCCATTACATCTTTTCCCGTAACGAGCGCTTCTACTGCTAGCTTCTGTTCCTCTTTGAGAACTAAGCCGCCGAGTTGATTGCTTAAATTTACGAAGACTTCGTTGCTACTCTCTTTCACGACTGAAGCCATTTTCCTAGTGATCTGAAATGTTGACATCCAAACGTGTGAAGAAGTTAATTACACATCAAACTTGTCTGACAGCAGCTATTGTTTATGGACCAATCGGAATTTTCCGTTGCTGGTGCGACGGGAAATTCGATCGCGTTGGTTACAGTTAAGAGCGCAGTCCCTTTCCTTCCCGCCTCTCCCCAGTTTCTTCTCGTTTATTTCTCCTCGCTCCAGTCGCACTGTGCTGTTAGCGCACCCTCTCGACTGACCAGAAAGGGACTGCTTGCAGTCTATGCCGGGCGTGCGTTTCGACACTTCTTGGTACACGATTAAATTTAATTTCCAGATCTCTTGAGTTTTTGTTATCAGTACCGACTTTAACTGAGATCGAACTCACTGTTTCTGAGTTGCTCCTCGGCTATACTTCAAAGCGAGACGACAACAATCACGGCTGGAGCAACAGAGTCGATCACACGTTTTGCCACAGAATAGGTTTGGTAAATTAGGATTTTACCAAAACCTGTCGGAAAACATCCTCCTCTTATTATTAAGAAGAGCAAGTACGGCATGCACGTTCCAGGATTTGGGGCTATTTAATATGTTACTATTAGTGACATAGACTAATAAAGGTTGCTGACAAGTGTGCGTCATCACCGACCAGTAGACGGAATAAATCCGTCACCAGAATGACGGGCTTCAGAATCGCTGAATGAAAGCAGCACAGTCTCTCTTTTCGCTCGCCTTCCAGCGCCCGCGGTACTTGCGGCTTTGCAGCTCGCGCACGCCGGCGACTCAATTCGAAATTGCTCAGTTTTTTTTTTGTTCGTTCCCGCGGTTTTCGAGCAAAAGGAAGAGTGCTCGCAATGTAAAAAAACATAAACGGTACCGTTTGCTTGGTAAATTTGCCTGTACGTATAGCTTTACAAACTGCCAAATATTTTGTTGTTTAAGTCGGGTGTGTACAGATGTCCTAAATGGAGCCACAGAAATGGGAATCGGAGTCGCACTCAGAAGAATTTCCTAACCTAGCGAGTAATTTGTCGACTCGATAAAAACGCGATGCTTGAGTTTGTTGATTTTCTTCTTTCTTCTTTTTAGAATGGATGCCGAAAATGAAAAATAATGTGTATTATTAAAATTAAACTAAAAGCTGCTCCATTTTAAGTAGAATAGGTAAAGTGTTTATTTGTAGCTGAAATTAAATTAGATTCAAGGCTTTTTAGAGGGTAAACAAATCCCTTTTATACCGGCCACAGCTTGATTGTGAGGGTGCTGTCGACCAAAGAAAAAACTCTGAAGTAATGAGGAGTGCAGGAGAGAAATTGAGCCAAACATTTTCTAGCTACACACTTACAAAACATTAAATGTCGCCATAAATACCTAAGATGGAAACTATCAATACACTTAAAATGTTTCTACTCGATTTTGTCTTAGAGAGGCAGCTGTAGCAGACATAAAATATTGTCTTTCAACATCACTGACTAAAAGTAGAAAACAGCTAAAAAAAAATTAAGGAAATCGGCCTACCCCATCCGTGACGTCTGCCTGGTTTTCTCAGACCACGGCCCGTAAATGAAGTTGAACATGAATTGCATTTTATACTCCATTGTCACCGTTACCATAATTTACTTCAAAGTTCTTCGTAGGCATAATAAGAAAATATCCCCATTTCAATGATCTTGACGATAATTCTCAAATTATTTTTCTTTTTAACAATGTTGATCCTTTTATATGCAGACTTACAGCTGCCTATATCCATTCATGTATGGATTATAGACAGACTTAAATTATTTAATTTAGTGAGAGACCCTTTTGTTATTAGGTTATTCTATATTAGCCCTATTTTATTATAGGTAATACCATGTACTCATGTGGGAATACCGAATAAATTATTGTTGTTGTTGATTAACTGATAAAAACGCGATGCTTGAGTTTTGTTGATTTTCTTCTTTCTTCTTTTCAGAATGGATGCGAATGGAAGGTAATGTGTATTATTAAAATTAAACTAATAGGTGCTCCATTTTAAGTAGAATAAGTGAAGCGTTTATTTGAAGCTGATATTAAATTAGATCCAAGGCTGTTTAGAGAGTGAACAAACCCTTTACTGGCCACAGCTTGAGAAGGAGGCTGTCATACACTTAAAATGTTTCTACTCGATTTTGTCTTAGAGAGCCGGCTGTAGCAGAGACACACTGTCCTTTGTATCATAAGAATTCGGCTTTGCACCTGACCCAATTAATGCAAGCTGATTGGGTCATCAGCACATGAATAATTAATTCGACTTTATAGAAAACCTGGTAATTTAATTTCTTGAAAAAGTAATGAATTTTTTGAATACCCAGTTCTATAAGCTTTAATTTGATATAGGGTTTGTGTATCTGTGATGTAACTGAGAGGCGCTGCATCTGTTAAACTGAAGCCAACCCTGAAGGTACACGGTAGCCTTAATACAAGTAACCGCCAGGCTTTATCTTTGGGGAAATTAAAAATCTGACCTTGTTTAAAGGGAGGGGTTCACTGTTCTGCACATGTCCATGAATCAAAATACGTTTTCGCCTTTGCTCGTTATGACCCAAGCCTGTTTAATTTAATCCGTTGTCTATGAACCACTCGAAAGGGAATAGATAACCTGGGTGGTAATTTTTTTTTTTTCATATGATTGCGTTATTTCGCATGCAAATAACTCTAAACACACCAACCGTGGAATAAATCCTACGGGTTAACGCTAAATTCAATATCGACAATATGAGTATAATCCACTAGCATTTTCTGTGAATTTTGGTCATCAGTCATTTGCTTGGACTAATTATAGAATGTGATTACTGAAGTCCATGTGAGTGGAACTTTTAAGGTCATAAAGTTGATAAGAAAGAGAAAAAAGCATTTATATTTATAGCTATTTATGCACATGCGCTGAAATGTGAACCCCTCCCTTTAATACTAAGCCACTCGTCCGTCTAAGCAAATAAAGCTACGGACAGATAAATCCAATCACAAAACGTTATTTGTTTATTCAGTATCTCGCAAAATACTGTTTAGATCGATGATGAAAAGATGACTAGTATAAGACAACATTTGCATTTCACGTGCACCCCACGTGCGTCATCTTTCTCCGGTGATGAAGATATCTCTTTAATTGTTTCCTCGCTGAAAACAGAAGGGTCAGGTTTCAGCGCTTCCTTCCATTTCAAAATTAATGTTTCAACTTGAAGTCTCATGAAGTAGATTAAACCTACCTTTCCATAAAGCTAATAGGACCTTAGATCAGAACATCGTTACCGTGCGTTTTTGACTCTCCGTATCGGTCCAGGAAATTTGTGAACTGGTTATGTGACCCGATAAATGTGTCACAAGATAACCATACAACGGCATCGTCACCCTACTTTCACTTTCGCGTTACCACCTTCTGAACAGATGGAAACTGTTTTCTTTTGTTGCACACCATTTTTTTTATTATAGACCATGTTTAGTATGTATATTTTGCGAAAAAATAATCGTATACATGTCATCTTTCGTTTGGCGAAGAAGGATGGGGGAGGGGGGTCCGATTTCACATGGGAGTCGTTCGAGAGCGCGCTCTCGAAAATAACGAAGTATTTTGCCTTTTATATAGTTCTCCAACTCCGATTCCAACTAGAAGTCTAACTCAAAGTTTAACTCGAAGAAGTCCAACTCGAAGTTCAACTCAAACTCGAACTCGAACTCGAATCCAAACTATGATTCTGAGGGAAATAGATATCAGACTCTTGACAGGACCAAAAACCTTAACTTTGTGAAAACGATGTTGAGAAAGGAAAGGACTTGGCTGCCTAAAGGGGCTTCAAGTCTACAGCAAAGTAAACGTAAACTTGTAAGCTTTACTGTATTCCTTTTTCTATAAGGGCGTCTAATTTTGGTACTGAGGCTGATCTTTCCTTTTGCTTTTTTTTTTTTTTTTGCGATTTGAGCCTGAAAAACGTTCTGAAGATGTTCTCACATTACGTGCTCTAGTATTTCCCTACATCATAGTGCAAGTGAAACGTATTGTCTCCTGTGACATGCTAACGATGCGCGTGGCATACTATCCCTTCATAATGGGGACATTACATTACTTCGAACCTGATGGAACAGACATACCAAAAAGGGGTTAGGGCATTATTTAGTTTTACACGAATCAGTAGGGAGCGTCACTTTTTCGCCATATTGTTTTACCAAACTAAAACAAATGCATAATATATAAAGTAAAAAGTTTGAACATATAGGATCGCTCTGCTTTTCTTTAATTTTTTTAACAGCAAAAACTGAAGGCAACTAAAAATATGAGCCTATCACATGTACCCGAAGTTTAGAAAGCGGAGTTGTTTGCATCGGCGTATGAGCAAAATTTTTTCATGTCGGCTAAAGTTAATTTGCCCAAATGAAACTTGTTTGCCACTTGTACAGAGAAAGTGGTGTCGGGGCCACGTAATCATGACTCCTTCATAGGAAATGTCCAGATAGAGCTTTTCTCATGTACGAATACGTCTTGACCAATTGCCCGTTCCTATGTTTCATATCGCAATGGTTGATGTAAACATGAGGTTGATTTGCCTTCACGACTTCCAAGCGCGTGTTTTGGCCATTACTCCATAATAGCTCCTAGTGTCAAATGTTACGTATCCCACTTAAACTTTTTCTTTTACTCTTATCTACGAAGACTTTCTCACAGTCCTTTCTCATTTCTGTGAAGTAGCTTCTGTATGGAGGCTGTACTCCCCCGAGACCTTGTCGGTTTTTTGCCCCCTGAGAAAAGAGTCTTGTGCTTGACTTGTCGGCAGTTCTGTAATAGCATATGTACTTTGTAGGAAGATCAATTATTTGTTTTAAGTTTTGGACTTATTTTCGGGTCTTATTTTATTTCTTATTAAACTTCCCCCGCCCAATAATATTGCAAGATAGTCAGGTCTGAATAAGTTCCATGGCCAGTTGAGTGGCTTCCTTCCCAAAATTTCTTTCCTAAAGTTAAGTATTTTGGCCCTGTCTACTGTCTATCAGAGATTTATTTTTATGGGGTCTTACCATAGTTTTGATCCTTCAAGTATGCCTCTCGTCAGTTATCCGCAATCTTGGCCAGGGGGTAATTAATTGTAGAGGCTATAAGCTCAGTATCACTCCATGAGAAGAACATTTTTTTGTTCGTTGCATCGACAGTTACGAATTCCTAAAGGCTATTTTTTATTGGTAATATGATTTTACGATCATCTTAAACACAGCGCAGGGTTGTTTTTCTTCTCTTGGCATACCATTACGGATGGCATTTTAAGGAAAATTCCGTACCCGAACACAGTCCAGTTTTGCCCGAGTAAAGTAATTTCTTTGACGACTGGGCCGAGGGTGGGCGGTGGGGGACTAAGTTTGGTTGATTTATAATCAAACTACTTATATTTCTGCGGTCTTGTCCCGTAAGCTGGAGTCTTTGATCCGAAAACTTAAATTAAAACAGCTGTATGTGGAGGAATTTCATTAATCTGTAGAAGAAAGCGTTACGTAGTTCACGTCATAGGGTATTGTAATTTAATGCATATGAATGTCATTAGCCTGTCGTGGAATACAGTTACAGTTACAAAGGCCATGAATTTATGTTGTTCTTGTGCCGAGAAATAAACCACGAAACTATAAAATATCACTGATAGTAAAACTAATGTAAATGAAAAGCTAACTTTTTTTTTTGCTTACTTAGGTGATAGGGATTCGGACGACAGCGACGAATCTTCAGGTAACTCGACGGTTTAATAAAGGATCTCTCTTCCTTTTAGTTTCACTCGTGAATACCCTAGAAAAACAAATGCAACTATTATACCAAAAGCCTGCTTCAGTCACTAAGACAATGAAATTATATAGCTCCTATGACGAGAAATATACCACAAAGGTATAAAAAACGCGGTAAAGTAACCTAAATGAAAAGCTGGTAGATAACGATCTTGACATACACACGTTTCTTCTTCCTTCTATCATTTACATTGTAGAAAATGTTTTTGCATGAATCTATGTCATGTCAAATTAAAAGCCAGAATTTGGAGTCGATAGCGGGATAAAACGGGTAGGCAAGGAGCATTTGGTTGTTGGCTTTTCTCGACTCTGGTTTAAATTGAACGAACTCAAAATTTTTTGTCCGTCATACTAAAGCACTCAAATGGTGTGGAGGGCGTACATTCGAAGTTACAATTTCTGACAACCTACAAACTCCACCACTATACTAGTCATACGTCAACGACTTAGGCCCCCTTCGCCACATTAGTGTTGTTTCACTGCTTAAAAAAAGCGTTGGGTAGTCTTCCCACCTTCAAAGCAACATTGAGTGAGGGGATAGGGGAGTGAAGGTTTGGTACCCTCCTAATGGTGTTTTCTTTAAGGGAGATTGAAATCCACCCGAACAATTCGCATTTTACTCAACTAGTACTGTCCACGATTGTAGTTGGAGTATTGCATCAAAATGAATGTAGACAACTAAAGCCTGATTTAACAATATGGGACCTGAAGGCATATGCTTCTTGCATCGTGGCCCGCGGTCCCACAATCGATGAATAAAGTTGACGCAGTCAAAGATAGTAAAACTAATGTAAATGAATAGCTTACTTTTTTTTTGCTTACTTAGGTGATAGTGATTCGGACGACAGCGACGAATCTTCAGGTAACTGGATGGTTTAATAAAGGATTTCTTTCCTTTTAGTTTTACTCGTGAATACTCTAGAGAAACAAATGCAACTATTATACCAAAAGCCTGCTTCAGTCACTAAGACAATGAAATTTATATAGCTCCTATGACGAGAAATATACCACAAAGGTATAAAAAACGCCGTAAAGTAACCTAAATGAAAAGCTGGTAGATAACGATCTTGACATGCACACGTTTCTTCTTCCTTCTATCATTTACATTGTAGAAAATGTTTTTGCATGAATCTATGTCATGTCAAATTAAAAGCCAGAATTTGGAGTCGATAGCGGGATAAAACGGGCAGGCAAGGAGCATTTGGTTGTTGGCTTTTCTCGACTCTGGTTTAAATTGAACGAACTCAAAATTTTTTGTCCGTCATACTAAAGCACTCAAATGGTGTGGAGGGCGTACATTCGAAGTTACAATTTCTGACAACCTACAAACTCCACCACTATACTAGTCATACGTCAACGACTTAGGCCCCCTTCGCCACATTAGTGTTGTTTCACTGCTTAAAAAAAGCGTTGGGTAGTCTTCCCACCTTCAAAGCAACATTGAGTGAGGGGATAGGGGAGTGAAGGTTTGGTACCCTCCTAATGGTGTTTTCTTTAAGGGAGATTGAAATCCACCCGAACAATTCGCATTTTACTCAACTAGTACTGTCCACGATTGTAGTTGGAGTATTGCATCAAAATGAATGTAGACAACTAAAGCCTGATTTAACAATATGGGACCTGAAGGCATATGCTTCTTGCATCGTGGCCCGCGGTCCCACAATCGATGAATAAAGTTGACGCAGTCAAAGATAGTAAAACTAATGTAAATGAATAGCTTACTTTTTTTTTGCTTACTTAGGTGATAGTGATTCGGACGACAGCGACGAATCTTCAGGTAACTGGATGGTTTAATAAAGGATTTCTTTCCTTTTAGTTTTACTCGTGAATACTCTAGAGAAACAAATGCAACTATTATACCAAAAGCCTGCTTCAGTCACTAAGACAATGAAATTTATATAGCTCCTATGACGAGAAATATACCACAAAGGTATAAAAAACGCGGTAAAGTAACCTAAATGAAAAGCTGGTAGATAACGATCTTGACATGCACACGTTTCTTCTTCCTTCTATCATTTACATTGTAGAAAATGTTTTTGCATGAATCTATGTCATGTCAAATTAAAAGCCAGAATTTGGAGTCGATAGCGGGATAAAACGGGCAGGCAAGGAGCATTTGGTTGTTGGCTTTTCTCGACTCTGGTTTAAATTGAACGAACTCAAAATTTTTTGTCCGTCATACTAAAGCACTCAAATGGTGTGGAGGCGCGTACATTCGAAGTTACAATTTCTGACAACCTACAAACTCCACCACTATACTAGTCATACGTCAACGACTTAGGCCCCCTTCGCCACATTAGTGTTGTTTCACTGCTTAAAAAAAGCGTTGGGTAGTCTTCCCACCTTCAAAGCAACATTGAGTGAGGGGATAGGGGAGTGAAGGTTTGGTACCCTCCTAATGGTGTTTTCTTAAAGTGCTGCTACGATCAAATTTTCGAATACCTTTTATTTGCGGTTGATTGGTATTTTATGTCCTAAAGTACATGATCTCCAAGTTATATCCTCATAAGATGAAGGAAAGTGCGATTTTTTTGCGCTCAAACTCCACGAATTTTCATCCGCCATTGAACCGCCATGTTCCTGCGGCCTGGTTACCAAAGGCAGATGGTGTCCAATGACAACAGAGGCCGGGTCACCCGGGAAAAAACAAGTGACGTCAGACTCTCAACTCGAAGCCCAGGCAAGCCCTACGAGGCTAACTTCTCATACGGTTTCGAACACGTTTTCGAAAAATGTTTCGTTCTTTCAATGGTGGGAAGTCGCTGTGTTGTTCAGTGGTATAACAACTGCTCTAATCGAGCGGCAGGAATTGCGCTGCATGCGAGTCCGGCCGACAGAACGAGAGATGTGTGGGTCCAGTTTGTTGTCTTGCACGTTTTGCTATTTTCTCGGTTTAGTTCGAGGGACACTTGGGCATTCCACCAAAGTCAGTGAACACAAATTAAACCTGATCTTTTGAAAAGGGTAAGCGATCAGGAGATCGTGAACCTGAAAAAAATCTCCGAAGGGGAAGGAGCGGCAAAAGGTAAGCTTATGTAAAGTGGGCGAAATGTGTGAATATTGTTTTTTATCTTTGGTGATTCCTCGATACCTTGTTCAGCACCCATACAAATAGCAGTTACAAATTTTTATACACATTTTATATTGCGTTTCTAAAGTACTAAACTTTGATTGAACGAGTAAATAATGTAAGTGCAACTAGCTCCCGGAACTAGCTTTTCCCTCCGAAGCATTTCCAAAACATCTCAGTGCGATAAGAGTAAGCTTGTGTTTACTTTGCTTGTGCAAAAGCTTGTGGCAAAAACTGTGCAAACAAACGCGAAGAAAACCACTTTGATTATCCATTTTCACTCAGCTTTCGATAAGGTGGTCTTTGGCGTTTACAAAAGGGTTCCTTCTTTCTTTTAAGTGGTTTTCTTGAAGAAATAGTTTGAATTTTTGGTTTAAGAAAGGTTTTAAGAAAACCTCACATTCAGTTGTTTCTTATCAATTAGATTCAATTGGTAATGTATTTTAAATTTTGATTTATTTTTCAGACACTGAGTTGCAACAACGTCAAAACCCAGCTCTTACTATTAAATACAGGCCAAAACAAGCCTTGCAGAGCACAACACGTGAAAAATGTGGACAACCAAGAAAAGGCCAGTGCTCCTCCTTAAACTAGCAGTTGAAGAGCACTGACCTTTCTCAAGGGCTTTTCTTGATCTTTTGTCATCAACCACCAGTTGACAAATAGAATCAATAAAAGAACTGTTTTCTTTTCATTCATCATGCCTCCTCTTTGTAACTCTTTCCATTACATAGGCTTCTGTTTTAGGGAATGGTCAGAAATTAGTGGGGAGGAGGGGGAGGGAGTGAGGTGGAGATTTTAAATTGAGCAATGAAAATGATGTGACCCTCCATAGCGATGCAAATGAAATTTCATGACCCTCCCCCTGAACAGGTAATACAATGTAGCTCAATTACCAGAAAAAGAAAACAAGAATGGAGGCAAACTGTAAGTTACTTACTGGAACCATTTTGCCGCAACATAATTCAAATCATCTATAGAGCCCATTGGCATCATATAACTCCATTATGCTACACATTTCCTTTACATTAATATTTTAATACTTAATACTTGTCTTGCTTTTGTTAAATAATGACTTAAATTAACAAATTTTATTTTGTCTTTTGTATATAACTCGCTCTCCCTGTCATACTATAAATTATGATTGCAAGAGCATAAATTTATGTGACCCTCTGTTTCCACTGCTTATTCTTTCATGACACTCCACCTCCCCCCTCCCCACCCCCTGCTCCCTGCTAATAGGGAGCTGAAGCACAGACATTCCTGAGCCATGTATAGCAACCAGAACTCAAATGTTTTCTCTTTTGGTGTGGTTTTAAATAAATACTAATTTGAATATAAACAACATTAATATGGTAGCCATTTTGGAATAAGGTTTATGGTTCATTGTCTGCAGTACATTAATAATTTTATTTTTATGTTCATTTGAAAAAGAGTGCCAGAATCTTGTTTCACCAATAAATTTATTGTTGTACAAATGAAATTGAATCTACATTTTCTAAGAATAAACACTGATCAAGAAGAACAACCTTGAGAAAAAAATCAAAGGTGGCTCACAACAGTCTCAACTTTACTTCATTTTGGTAGCATGCATTTGCCCATCTCTCACCGCACCAAAAGTGAAAGTAACGAGAACTGTTACCACAGCAACAGTGTATCAGACTCATCAACACTTGCTTGGGGGTTTGCCCTTAGACATGTAGGACAAAGGATGTTTGTTGTGAGGTTGATTTGACCCTTCATTAGAATAAGCAAAAAAATTTCAATTAATACCTGAATCACAAACTTTAACTCCCAAGAATATTGTTCTCAATGTATATTTGCAAAATTCCTACTTTTCCTCCCCTCATTTGCCTAGATGGATGCTTGTTACCAGAAAGCATGCCTTAATAAATTTTTATTTATAAACCTAGTCATTTCTTCAGTGCGTTAAAGCATCCAGTGCAGTGGTGTTTAACCTGATGTGAGCCACCTTAAAAAAAATATATGTACACAGAAAAGACTGTTAATACTATTACATTGTTCATGATGGTGCAAGGGAAGAATACAAATCATTGCAAATTGTTGTTGCCTTGCAAATTTATTTGTTTATTGATTACTGTACTTATTCAAATCTGGATACAATGATGTCCATGCAGCACCAGCACTCTCCAGGCTTGGTAAGTTGCTCAAGGGAGCAATTTGAACATTTGCACCTGAGAAAATATTGAACCAAGAGGAAACTTACCATCAATTACAAGGGAACGATCAGCTTAAATTCAAGCCATTGTACAGAGCTTTTCACTACAATATATATTCTTTTTCCATGGTAAAAAAGTGCAAAAACAGTAAGCTTACTCGGAACCGAAACTTAACTGTGAAAGCAAAGCTAAAAACCTAAACTTGACTTCGATTTCAATTCAACTGAGTCTCCGGTAGCCTCCCTCCGGGGAATGAACTGGCTAGTAGTCAAGAGAAATTGTTGAGGATTCTCAGGCACTACACTTTTAAAGCTTGCCTGTTTTGTTAATACAGCAAATAACACATCTAAATATCAATCTCTATCTCTAATATCTTACCCGAGGGATGAACGACTCAGCAAAGTCTGCTCTTCCTTTTCTTGTAGCAAAAGCGCTAGCTGCTGAACTTATTCGGCTGCCTCTTCTTCAGACGGAACTAGCTCTACAGAGTCAGGACTTCTTAATTTCCTTTGCCTATATCATGCGAAGACGATCCAGGAGAGCTTTCTGTGGTCAAAACAGCTCTGAAATTCGTCGCCAGAAGGAGGACTACAGTACTCGCTCGATCAGCGAGTTGAGAGTATTACGTCACGACAAAAACACAATAGGTTTGAATAAAAATACCGCAACTCCAATCACTTTCATACCGCGGGCTCACTGGAACATAAATTCATAATGGCGGACTCGAAAACACCAGTTTTCAAGGCTCAATATTTTCAATTTACGGGGCCCAAACTTCATTTCAGTGACCAAGACAGGTACAGCCACATCGGATAAGCTGTAAAGAACGTATTTTTGTTTCATACGTGACATGAAGTTTTGATCGTAGTAGCACTTTAAGGGAGATTGAAATCCACCCGAACAATTCGCATTTTACTCAACTAGTACTGTCCACGATTGTAGTTGGTGATAGTGATTCGGACGACAGCGACGAATCTTCAGGTAACTGGATGGTTTAATAAAGGATTTCTTTCCTTTTAGTTTTACTCGTGAATACTCTAGAGAAACAAATGCAACTATTATACCAGAAGCCTGCTTCATTTACTAAGACAATGAAATTTATATCGCACCGATGCCGAAAAATATAACACGAAGATATATCATAGCGTGGTAAAAGTAATGAAATGAAAAGCTGACAGATAACGGTTTTGACATGCACACGTTTCTCCTTCCTTCTATCATTTACATTGTGGAAATGTTTTGGCGTCAATCTTGTCAAATTGAAAGCCAGAATTTGGAGTCGATGGCGGGTTAACACGGACAGGCAAGGAGCAAGGAGCATTTGGTTAATGGTTTATTGAACAAAGTCAAAATAAAATTTGTTTGTCTGTCTTACTAAAACACTCAAATGGTGTGGAGGCGTGTAAATTCTAACCTACAATTTTTGACAACCTACAAATTCCACCTCTATACTGTTCATACGTCAACAACTCAGGCCAAGGGTTGGGTAGTCGTCCCACCTGAGGGGGAGTGAAGGTTTGGTACCCTCCTGGTGGTGTTTTCGTCAAGGGAGATTGAAATCCACCCGCACAATTCGCATTTTACTCGACAAGCACTGTCCATGATTGTAGTTGGAGTGTTGCATCAAAATGAAAGTAGTCAACTATATCCTGGTTTGACAATATGAGACCTGAAGGCATATGCTTCTTGCATCGTGGCCCGCGGTCCCACGATCGATGAATAAAGTTGACGCAAAAGTCACCACGCTTCGCATTCACATACAGTTCCAGAACCTGTGAACACGCGTGTCGCTCAGGACCACACGAGGACAGCCCTGAACATTTATAATTAATGATATGCTAGAGGTCTGTAGAATTTTTTCCTTTAAATCCATTGCATTAAAGAGCTTTTTCGTTTAACTTTGTCAGGTTTTAAGAACGCGTTAAAGCGTTAGTATGGGTAGCTGTAATTCTTTTGCAATTTGGGTGTAACTTCTTTGTTGCCAGTGGCATAGGATTGGTTCAAAGGCTATTAAAATTTTCGTCTGCGATTTTTTTTTCTGAAAGGATGAACCCAGCCCGAGCCACTTACCCACATCACATTGTGGTCTTGTGGCCTTAGGGATTTTGAAAACGTTAATTGAAATATTTATATACATGACAGTGACGTCACCTCCAAAGGCTCTGCAAATTAGCGTGGAGAGAAATGGTGACGTCCTCTGAGCAGCGCTGGGAACTAGGAATCTCAATCGTCCGCCACATTAAATCCGCTGTACCGTGGACCAGAGATTTTGTGCACTCATTGCTAATACTGCTGTGTTCTCTTGGCTATTTAAATCTTTTATGCTCTTTGATGCTGCTCCGAAATGATAGTGAAACGTTTCGAAGCTTCCTTTCTGAAAAATTAAATTTTCATAAAAGAAAGTAGGAAAACTGCAGCTGCAGCCAGGCAATTTTCCCGTCAGTGTTTTTTTGTCGGTTTCTTTTTGGTATTACGGGAACTATTTGTCAAAAACAATTCTGTTTCGATTAGTTCAAGGTTGAATTATTTTTTTGCCGGATCAACGGGACTACCATTTTAAAACGGGTCTTTCCAGAAATAGGGGCCTGCAAAGCATGCGTGTGCTCTGTCGTGAATTGTAATACCTGTCGTGAATTGTAATAACAGTTGTCGTTAATTGCAATTGTAATAACGTACCTGTCGTGAATTGTAATAACCTGTCGTCGTAATTTGTAATAACCCGAGCTGTCGTGAATTGTAATACCACGTTGTCGTGATTTGTAATAAGTCTTAAGAACAAACAATTACAAAAGAGAATAACAAAAATGACGCAAAAAAACCAGCCTTTGTTTTGATCCATGTGTATTTTTTAAAAAATTGAAACACAATGTCCAGCTTACTTTCGTAACATATGTTTACGCTTTGAAATTGAAGCAACACAACGTTTTAACACCCGAACAGTACAATTTGTCAGGCACCCTTGGTTGGGCAAAATGAGTCCACTGACCGTATTTCAACCGCGTGACTTTTCTAAAATACGACAAAAATACCCTCTTTCATGACAAAGTATTTTAAAAATACGAAAGAGATCTTGAGTGGTGAATGAATACATTCGGACAAGGAAGTCTCATTCTTTTTAAAATGCTCTGCAAGCGTGTTGTCTCAACGTATGAGAGTCACTTCCATACTTGACCGCTCGGTTGTAAAAAACACTTCCTTGAAGACTTCTCAGAACAAAATCTTCAAAAACAACATTTGAAGAAAACATTGCTCTATTCAAACAGAGATTACGCTACAGATGTTACCCCGATAACCTTATAGATAAAACTCTCTCAGAAGTCAATTTCAAAGCAAGAATGTCGGCCCTACAAAACAAAGAGAAAATTAGCTTTGAAGGTCACATTCTTCCTATCTCGACCAATAGGAGCCGTGTTTGGCCTGTCTTCCTTATTTTACCATCATTGTAATTGTTTGTTCTTAAGACTTATTACAAATCACTACAACGTGGTATTACAATTCACGACAGCTCTGATTATTACAAATTACGACAACAGGTTATTACAATTCTCGATAGGTACGTTATTACAATTAACGACAAGTGTTATTACAATTCACGATAGGTATTACAATTCATCACGGTATTACAATTCACGACAGAACATGCGTGATTTATCGTGAAGTTTTTAAGGTTGCGGTTCATTTTAAGGGTATTCGTAGGTAATGTTAATCAATGAATGAATTCATGAGAAGAATTAGGGTGGTAGTCTTATCGCAAAAAGGGTGATAGATGTTTGGGGGCTGATTTCGCCTGAACTTGGCTTAGAGATTGGAGGATACTTCGTTTTCTGCGGGTGAGGAGGAATGTGTAGTTAAGATTGGTTTCTTTTTTTCCGAATAGGTTGTTCCTACCTAATAACGAGCCGCAATTACACAATGTGGCGTTCTAACGGACATTTAAATTTCTTTTCGGCATTCAGGCAGCTATTCTCAATCTTGACTTTTGTACGTGTACCCTTCATGTCTGTACCACACGTCATCACTATTCCTTTTAAGAGTCATTGTCAGTAAAAATCAAAGAAATGGTGGCCACGGTCAAAAAATCGATTTCGCTCATACTTTGTCAGTTTGAAGGCCTAGGTAAGTGACTGAAGGATATGAGGTTAGTTTTTTGAAATATTCCATTTAACGGCAGAAAACCACGAAAAACGGTCACCCCACCGGAAGCTCAGATTTCACCTAGCGGAAACTCGAAATTTTACACTTTTCAGCTTCTCGCTACACAGACGTTTACATAGCTGTGAATCTTTCTTAAGTATAATTGAATACATTGATTCTTCCTTAGTCAAACTATGGCAATAACTTTTATCTCTACTCATTTGTGAGTGAACTGAGACCCGATTAAGAAGACACACTTTTCTCATTTACGCGAAGGTGTAAAATAATCCAAACTCAGCGGCGAAAAAAGCTGACCGGTAGTTCTTCAAATCCTCTAATATTATAACCAAAGACAGCTCAGTCAATGATTTTTAGGTGTACGTTTTTAAATCTTTAGGATCTAGTAGCACTTCTGCATGAACGCCGATCAAAATTCGATAAAATTCAAATTAAGCGCCTTTGAAATCTACAACTCTACATAACAAAGCACTATTGAATAAATTAACTCCTCGGCCAAAGTTTGTACATAAACATAAGGGTTTTACGTTTTTAGCGTTTTGAACCGTTTTAAAGTATTTATTGATGTTAAATATTGTCTACACAGGTAAAACAAACTATGAAACACCAAAATTACCACGAGCTGAAATTAAATCTCACAGGCTCGCTCCCTAATCTGTGTCACGCACGAACGACTTAGCTACAATTAGTACAGTAACAAACAGATATTTACATCTGTTGATTTAAAATAAGTCTTATTTTAAAATATCTTAGTCAACGATGTGCCAGGTTCCCCAGTTAACTTGCTGAAATAAAAATAAAAGAAAATATCAATTCAAACTGAAATGAGAAGCTTTATGCCGTCGATAGCCAATCAGAAGTACCTGTTCTCACGAAAATTGCATCGTTCTCTAAATAAATAAATCGAGTTATCTTTACCTGTGAAACATTGCATCTAAAACCAGAGATTATTGTCGGGGAAGTTCATAGAACAACGATGTCTTGTTCGCTCTTGAATATTGTTGGTGGGATTTGCGGCGCAGATGAAAGCCCAAGTTCTTCAACTTCCGTCACGCCACTCACGCTGTGTAACAGGGATATAAAAAATCACAAGAAGTCTTTGAAATTTTCCGGAATTGAAACGGAGGTAGAATTAATTTTGGCGAGATGTGGATGTTTTCAGAAGCCGGCGAATTTATCGGATATGACTATCTGTCCGGTTCATCGTGCCAAGTTATGTATAGGTTGGCGAAGGTGTGGTAATCTTTGCACCATCCCAGAAGTTGTTTCTGGTCACTGCAAGGAGCTGAGGAAGGCACCCGCACTGGAAAAAGGAATAAATTTATTCCAATCCATGAAGATATTTGAGCTTTCAAAACAGCTCGTCCCTGTGGGCTCAGGTAAGCAACCAACTACTTGATGTTCTACCAAACAGGAACTCTCTCCAATGAATTATTTTTAGTCTATTCATTCTGATAACTTAAGATTATATGAAAGAATCATTTGTTTAAACGACGGAGAGAAATAAGTAGGGGTGGTGAGGGTCATTTTATTACTTATCTCTTCATTCAGTTATCCAATCCAATATTTTTATAACAACCTTTACTCCATGCCTCTCATTTTTTTATGGATTGCGCTTATATTAGTGTGTACACTGTATAATGCCCTAGCCACTTTGTCGCCAGGTATGTGAGTGGGTGAGTGGGTGAGTGGGTGAGTGAGTGAGTGAGTGAGTGAGTGAGTGAGTGAGTGAGTGAGTGAGTGAGTGAGTGAGTGAGTGAGTGAGTGAGTGAGTGAGAAAGTGTCCATAAACAGGTCCGCAGCGCGTGCACAGCACTACCCACATGTACGCAATGTGTTTTTTTATCTCTCAGTTCGTACGCGCGACCCGCTAAACTTTAACTAGTTTCCATTTCCGCGCGCTTGATTGAGCTCAGACACATAATAAATATTTCAGTAACCTCGTTACGTTATAATTACGCATAATTGTATAAAATATAACATTATTTATTTTCTTTCGAAAAATCGTTTTATTTGATCAGGTTATCTTTTTTAAAAGTGTGTTCAGTGAAGAGGTAGATACACTAATGGTATGGCGACCACCTCAAGGCTGCCCCCGCGATTAAACCGGCCAACCAGCGTGTAACTCGCTTATTACAGTTGTAAATCCATTTAAAGTCGTAGGGGTAAAAAGTTTGAAATGCCTCCGCAAGAAGCCAAGACAAATTCAAAGTAACAAAGCTTGACGTACAAGATTGATCAAAGATCTACTTAAATATAGTTTTGTGGGGAAATGGCCACATTGGAGTGATGCAAGGACAGTAATTGTGCTATTAGACGTAAACATATAATTGTCAATGTGACGTTTCCACTAGTATACTGTGCAGACTGTTTTATTTGTGGGTGGTTGGGGAGAGAGAATAGTATGGTTTTTAAATCCTAGCCCCCCCCCCCCCCCCCACACACACACACACACACCCCCTTCCCTCCTTTTTAACTGTCGTAAAAATGACAGTGCACATTATTTATTCTTCGGTGCCTTCTTTGGAAACGTCTTAGTATTTTTCATCGAATATTGTCAAAATTAAACTTTATTTCCTCTATCAATGACAGACTGTACTGTTGTTTGACAAGCGCAATCAATAAAACATGCAAGTCGTAAAACTCAGTGTTTTCTATAGTCCGCATTGGACAACAGAATGAAGAGGATACAAACTCACGCTCATTGGAGACAGTTCCTGCTTGGTAGTACATTTTGCAGTTGTTATTTACCTAAGCCCGTAGGGAGGAGCTATTTTGAAAGATCAAATATCTTCATGGATTGGAAAAAATATATTCCTATTCCAGTGCGGCTACTTTCCACAGCTCCTGCTGAGTGACCCGAAACAACTTCCGGTATGGTGCAAATTATACTTTTGAGAATGATGTATTACTCAGTAAGTGGTACAGGAATAATCGAAAAAAAAAACCGATTCCTTCATGGGACAAACATCCTGCGTACGTGCAATGGAATAAATGTGATGGAATATTTTTGAGCCTGGAGAATAAATGAGAATGGTGTATTATTGAGTAAGTAGCACAGGCATAATCGGAAAAAAAGAAATCCGTGGGGCTCCCCCAGGACCAGGCTGCATTTCATGTAGGATACGCCGAAGATCTTCGGCGTGGGTTTGAAGAGCGCTCGGCGTACTGGCGTACGATCGAAGTCGTTGGCGTACAGCTGGCGTATATCTTGTGGCGTTAGCAGTACAATCATCAAAGTAGCTAGAAAATAAATTTATTCGAACAGACCCCAAACATGTCGGTGCCAAAGTGATTTATGCGTGGTTCAATTCTACCTGTTACCATCCCCCCCCCCGGGCACACCCCCGGGAAAACCCAGCCTGTCTGGCCCGGGGGTCGGGAATTTCCTCAAGCGGTCTTGCCCGGGGGTAGGGGGGCGGGGCAAATCGAAATAACTACTCGCGCAAGGACTTATGGGGTGGCACAATGGCGGCTACTGGAACCACGCGGAAAAGGCCACGTTTTTTGTTTTTCACATTTCGTAAATTTGCAGTCAGAGAGCTGACGTAGACCTGATGAAAGAAAACAAAAAGTAATTAAGTTCAAAAGATAAAAGAGGAAAGGATTTCCTCCCGAAGAAAAATTAATAATGGTTTTTAATGGAATTCACCCGCTTCAGCTTGTTTCAGGCGCAGTTTTAATGTTGTAAATATACTGAGCTAAACACTTTGATCTTCTTGTAGAAAAACAATTTATTTGCACTGAAAATACAAAAGACGTTATTCCATATTGTTTCTAGGAATTTAAGAGTTGTTTTGTAGAGATACATTTCAATTTTTGAGGCAGTTTGGTTGGAACCCCCTCCTGGTGTATTAGTGTGTGTGTCGAGTTTTATAATATTCGCTTTACTTCGGAAGGGAGTTAATTGTTCTAAAAGTTTAGGATTTTTCAGATTCCTAATTTTGTTTAAATAAAGAAATAAATCATCAAAACGAAACAGTTTATTTTTAGTCCATGTCATGAGTCCCGGGGGTGGGGAATTGTCTCTTTCTGTGTGCCCGGGGGTGGGGAATAGGACGTCAAGTACACAAATGCCCGGGGGTGTGCCCGGGGGGGGGGATGGTAACAGGTAGAATTGAACCACGCATTAGTTCAGCCTGCATGACGTGATTTACCCAAGTGACCAGGCTCCAGAGCGTGATTTTGTCACGCTAATCTCCCGCGCAAAATCGCCGGCCCCCCATCTTGGTAAGTAATTCCGTTGGTCACATTGTTGTCAAATGTCAAGTTGGCGGCTTGGCGTGGAATTAAGACGTCCTTGGCGTACCTTCGGTGTGATGTTGACGCGGAATGCAACCTGGCCTCAGGAGTGGAACCTATCGACATCATGTCAGGTTATGCCTAACCCTGACACGATGAGACGAACGGGTGGTCATCTCCAATAAATTCGTTGGCTTTTAAAAACACGTAATCTTGCTAAAATCAATTCTTGTTCAAGTCCGGAGAGTTTTAGGACTGTGCGATGTTTTATATCCTGGTTACACTGAGCGTGAGTAGTGTGACGGAAGTTGAGTAGCAAGTGCGTTCGCCTGCGCCGCAAATCCCACCGACAATACTCAAGAACAAGCAAGACATCGTTGTTATGTATGTCTATGAACTTCACCAACAGCATACTCTGGTTATACGGTTAAGTAGATTTGTTTATTCAGAGAACGGTGCAATATTTGCTTTTCGCGGAAACAGTTACTTCCGATTGGTTATCGACGGCACAAAACTTCTCATACTAAATAAAATCGATTCTAATTGTTCTAGACAGTAGTTTGAATTACTATTAAGGAATTTTTTTATTTCAGCAAGTTAACTGGGGAACCTGGCACATCGTTGACTAAGATATTTTAAAAAATGACTTATTTTAATTAAATCAACAGATGTAAATATCTTTTTTTTACTGTACTAATTGTAGCTAAGTCGCTCGTGCGTGACACAGATTAGAGAGCGAGCCTGTGAGATTTAATTTCAGATCGTGGTAATGTTGGTGTTTCATAGTTTGTTTTACCTGTGTAGACAATATTTAACATCAATAAATACTTTAAAACGGTTCAAAACGCTAAAAACGTAAAACCCTTATGTTTATGTACAAGCTTTGGCCGAGGAGTTGATTTATTCAATAGTGCTTTGTTATGTAGAGTTGTAGATTTCAAAGGCGCTTAATTTGAATTTTATCGAATTTTGATCGGCGTTCATGCAAAAGTGCAACTAGATCCTAAAGATTTAAAAACGTACACCTAAAAATCATTGACTGAACTGTCTTTGGTTATAATATCAGAGGATTTGAAGAACTACCGGTCAGCTTTTTTCGCCGCTGAGTTTGGATTATTTTACACCTTCGCGTAAATGAGAAAAGTGTGTCTTCTTAATCGGGTCTCAGTTCGCTCACAAATGAGTAGAAGTAAAAGTTATTGCCATGGTTTGACTAAGGAAGAATCAATGTATTCAATTATACTTAAGAAAGATTCACAGCTATGTAAACGTCTGTGTAGCGAGAAGCTGAAAAGTGTAAAATTTCGAGTTTCCGCTAGGTGAAATCTGAGCTTCCGGTGGGGTGACCGTTTTTCGTGGTTTTCTGCCGTTAAATGGAATATTTCAAAAAACTAACCTCATATCCTTCAGTCACTTACCTAGGCCTTCAAACTGAAAAAGTATGAGCGAAATCGATTTTTTGACCGTGGCCACGTTTTTTGAATTTTCCTCGATTTTTACTGACATTTACTCTTAACCTTTTCCGTCTTCCTTCACGTGGACATGACATTTCTTTTTTCCAACCAGATGTTCCTTTTTCACCCACCAACGCGTTAGCAACCAAGCTCACCAAAGACACCGCTGTAATTTATAATTACACCAGTTTTCATCACATACTTAGTCCACAATTTTCGAAGGTTTTTTATTACGCTGGTATAAAATTTGAAGTTGACGTGTCCGTCACCAAGGATTGTTGCACTGGATTTTTTATTGCTCGATTGAAAGCGGAAAACAACGGCAACACTGACTGAAGTGTATCAGAGTCAAAGTTCAAAAAATTTCCCTAGATCATATGACCAAAATCACGTCCCTGTAAATTCTCATATTGCCAAATGGAAGGCAGTTTCAAACATTGCAAATTGTTCGAAAATAATATTTAGTGCACAAAAAAATAAACAATGTTTTCACCCAAGATACTTTGCGTGCCATTTTTAGAACAGGTGTACGTACTTTAATCTATACCCAAAGATGCTGTGAATTAATGCAGAGTCCAATTTGAGACAGCTAGGCCCTAAATTGTTCAGAAAAGGAGATAAGTTAAACTGAATGAAATTGATTGACAGACCAAAAGAAAGAAAGCAAAGAAAAATGCATCGATATAATAGAGAAAATGAAGGTAGAAGGACATTTACCGTTACCAATAGCCAACTATGGAATAGTTTGCCTCTAGACCATAGATGTAAGTTGCCCCTTTCGCATTTTCAAACAAATATGGGGAGTTCGCTTTTTCGAGATGAGCGATCATTGCGCAATTTTAATGTTAAGATAATGTTGCTGGTTATTATTAGTTAGTTTGCATATTGAAATGGTCATAACTACTTTTGTTTTATATCTAAGCAGATAGGTTAGATTGATAGGGCCTTTTGTGACGAAATGCGCCGTTACAACTTATAAGGTTGAGTTGGCGTATCGATCAAGTAGTAAAATAACCAAGTTGCGTAAACTTGGTAAACTGTGAGCCTGACACGAGTTCGGACGTCATCACGTCAAGCTCAAGTGTTATTCTAGAACTATGGCTTTGTACTTGGTGCACTTCAGTGAACTCAACCACCTCCCTCATCGACCGTACATCCTCTCTACATGGACTTCCACTGTCTACCTCATACCAACCCCACATCCTTTCCTCCTCTTTCACCTGACGTTTTCCTCCTGCTTCATGTACTCCGGTACACTTTTTCCACCTCTATTGTAACCCGTTTGCACCCCATCCATACTGTCCTGCGCCCTTTCTGTACCTTTCCTGTACCTACCTATCTAACCTCTGTAACCTTCCTTTACCTTTTTTGCACCCCACCTTTGTCCCGGTAATAGTGGTCGTGATGGTGTCAGTGGTGGGTTTGTGAGGGAACGATAGAATTTTGTTGGTAGTGGCACAATGGATTTGTGGTGGCAAAAGTGACATGATGTAATTCACATAAGTCTTATTAAAAATAGAACTGGGTATCATAGTTTTCTCAGCAGCTTGATTTAGTCTTGAATCCAACAAATACTGAGGCAGTGAAATATGTTCACATGGCATTTTAGAACTGAGTTCATGGAAGAGCAACAAGTATTAAAACTTTGTTCTGGAAGAGTATTTTTTCGCAGACGGCAATTACAATCGTTGCGGAGAAATCAAAACTGCTTTCGGGGAATCGCTCAGTGATTTTGAATCATGTGAAAAAGAAATAAGTAATGATGCCTTTAACTTGAACGTGAAAGAGCCGTTTCGCAATACTTGGCAAGTATGACGTTTTCTACATTGATATATTCTTCCGCAATCTAATGAGCTTCCTTGGCATTTTATTCATGAGTACAAGAAAATCCCCTATGACTATATTTATGTTGATGCAGTCATCCCCAGATTAATGGGATTTCTTCCTAATAGGCAGGGGCACCCAACGACAGTTTTCTCTCAGATCCTTTGAAACGCAATTTTAGGCTATCTGGAGTGCTTTTAAAGCTCTGTAGGTTTAATTCAGACTTCGCTAATATATTTATATCTGTTCGGTCATTCTAGGGGAACTTCAGTCTTTTCGAAATTACTAGGACATATTTGTCCATTACCCGAAAACCTTACGTCTTATTTCCTTTCCGAAAATCTTAGCCGACCTTTTTTCGGCAACCGAAACGACATTTTTATCAATCCGAAAACACTAGGCCTTAAATTTCCCATATCACGAAAGTTCGGGGTGAAAATTTCCTTCAGAAAATTGTAGGGGATTAAGGGCCTTCCGAACAGGTAATTTGCCGAAACGATCCGTTGGGTGCCCCTGAAAAGGCAGGGACAAATTATCTCTACATAACTACACTGTAGTAGTATAGAAAGCATCGGTCAAACCCGTTATTCAGCAGTTTATTCTCATTCGCGTACAGTGGAATACACTGACACGTAGTGAGGCAGTTAGCCACTGTCTTAATCTTAGGGCTAACAACGAGGAGGATAGAAGGGGTTCCCCTTCGCGCTCCCTCGCTTTGTGCGCGCCCGCACCTGCCACGCAGGCTAGAAATTGCAGTATATTTGGCAAGTTGAGCCGACGCAGCTAGTTTGAGAATTTGGCCCTTTTAACTGAGTTCACCCAAGCTAGGGTTCCGTCTACACGTTTGTGTTTACATTCGTAAACGTATACAAAGTTTTCTGTCCACACTTTAAACGATGATACCCCATCATATCGTTTACGCCTGACATTAGAAAGAACTTAACAATGCTGCTTCTCTAAAGTAACACTGTAGCATGATACCCTTTGCTCTGAGAATGATGTTTTCTACTTTTATTCCACCGCACACCAATAAGATTTCTCTGCACTCTATTCATGATGTAAAGACAATGGCCTATGACGCAAATATGCGGCAATCTTGTTTACCGCTCTCGAATTTGGCTACGCACTGTTTGTTCAAGAAATAAAGACAGTAACCTTTGGTACCCCTCAACCTTGATGTCTTCAAACGCACTTTAAGGACATGACACCGCAATAAGGGGGTTAAATCGATGCTGTTTATACATTCTTGTTTATGTTTCAACCCATTTTCTTCCTTCCCCGACCTCGGAGTAATCTTTTTCTTACCTTTAGACTAGTGCTTGGGTCCGGTTCTCGGGCACGGGTGCTAGTCTGAAAATTTTTTTTTTGCTTCCCGAGAAAAAAAAAACTCCGACCCTGCCCGAACACGGTCTCTACCTCAAAATGTAGTACTCGGTCACCGGTCCTTGACACGGGCACTGCACGGTCGAACAGTATTCTTTCAGTTCCGTGCTTTTTCACCATTCCTCCATGCAATACCTGAAACAGAAACCAAAGGACGTAGAAGAAGAGATTCGTTAAACAAATTGAAAATTGAAATTGAACTCTTGCCACAGAAACTTGAAATTCACCATGGAGATAGCTGAACAGAATGCCATTTCTTTTGTTGGTATGAACATTACCAAAAGTGGCAACAGGCTCGAAACATCAGTCTACAGAAAGTCCACAAACGCTGGCCTACTTCTACACTACCACAGCCATGTGGACAAACGTTGCAAAGACTTCTTACTCACCACCATGATCCATCGTGCACATCAGCTGTCATCTACCCCTACTGCGTTTTCTGATGAGTCCAACAAGCTCCACTCTACGTTCCTCAACCTCGACTACCCAATTAATTTGATCAATTCAGCGATCAACAATTTTTTCCATAACAACAACGACAACATCGATGCAGACAGGAATACAATGGATGACAGCTCTACCATCATGGTCCCACAACCATTTAAAGATCAACAATCAGTTAACTCCGTCAAGAAGCAAATGCAAAATTTCAGCGCCAACATTGGAGTCCAAATTAAACCCGGCTTTCAATCTAAGAAGATTGGCCAAATTCTCGCTCTAAAAGAGAAGAAGCCCCCTATTGTCAACAATCAATGCGTGGTCTACAAATTTGAATGTGAATTGAACCCTGCGTTAAATACTCAGAAAGACTCTTCGCGCCAAACTCTTTACATGACTCTTTACATGGCGTGCGAATACTTCTTTTATAATCACATGTTTTCGCTTTTATTTGTCTCTAAGGAATTCTTTTACATTTACATTCGTTTTCATTTCGCTCATCACTGACTTGATAATGACGTTAAGCAAAAATCGAAACGTCGTCGCTTTTTTAGACTTTTAAACCAAGATGGTTTTAAATTTTTTAAAGTTTTCAGCAGAAACCAAAGGCTCATGCCAAATTGACGAACGGGAAAACGAATGCTCCTTAGGCACCAAGGATTCTGAACAACGTCTTTTCAAGTGCCCAATTGCGTGTTCAGGCAAGGCTTCTACTTCTTTATAAACAACATCTCATTAATGAAACAGTCTAACTTTCCGTTGCATTTCTTGAGGACGGAGAAGTTGCTGCTTAGGTCACAAATTGGCGAAAATTGACAGCAAACGCATTACGAAAGGTTAATCTATGAATAGTATTTCGGCGCCAGGTTGAGTCGAACGCACATTGCTAATCAATTGTTATTTCTGGTTTGTAACATATAATGATGACCTTTCGGTTCAACGTCTACAGACCAGGAAAGTGCTTTTTGTCCTCAGGACGTAATGGTTCCAGTGGGTGTCAGACAGGAACAACTGAGCAGAGAAAATAAATTTGTGTTCGGTATACCACGCAATAACGTTCAACGCTCATTTCCAATAATTTAGCTCCTTTGATTGTGGTTTTATTGTTTACTTTGACACCCACTTGGAATGGTACGGAAGTATATTACGAACTCACCATATCACCAGCACCCAGTTGGCTTGATAGTTCAGTTGGTACTGTTCAAGCCTGAATCTTTTTCGGGAATTCTTTTTGCAACTCCTTAAGTTGCATAAATAACTGCGAAGGTCTTTGTTCGATTTAATCAATGTTCGTTCTGTCAGCAAAGTTATCTAGTGATACACTACTCCTATCATCGAAATGAAATGTATGTTTAAGAGGCTGTCCACGTTAGAACGGATAAGGCAAATTTCGACTTTTCACCGATTTTGCTGATTTTTTCTATGAACAGCAATCATTATATCCCATAAACAAATATCACACTTACTGAACTCAATGCGATCTTTTTCGTTGTTGGCGAGACGGTTTACAAGGTGACCTCAAAAGTACCCAATTTACCTTTGGGGACTCTACAATTTATCTATACATTGCCGGTGCTGTCAAAACGTCATTCCTTGCTCAAACAGCTTGAATATTTTACACATTAAAGTTCCATTTGTCAATAACGATTTAAAGGTTTAACTTTTGTTTTCTGTGAAATTCTGACTGAGTTACAATTTTTTCAATATAAGCGAAACAAAGCTCTCCTTGTCTCTGCTGAATCCACAATGAGTCTGTCATTTTTCATGCAGCGAACAACTGGATAGAATAGCAGACATTTTTAAGTAATGTCGACCTTTCGGAATGTACATATGTGCTAGGAGGGTTTTAATAAAATATTCAAATTGAAACACATCTGGGTTTTAATTCAACAAGATGCACCTCTAATGGCATTACACGAAATGCTTAATGTAGACCCAATTATTCCCCAAATGTTTCGCAGATATTTAAAAACTGTCCTCCCTTGGCAATTGAAATAATTGTCTAAATGGTTTTATTCAGATATATTGCGCGATACTTATCGTTGTGTTACCGGGAATCATACCAGAAATAACTATGCAATATCGTCATGACCCTGCTGAACTGGTCTGGCCTCCTCTAGCTCTAATCCTTCGCGTTGATTATTCGATGTGTTTTTTAAAGTGGAGTTTCTTTGCTGTGTACTCTCCCAATTTCCACCGTTTATACTGTCGAGTACTACCTAGAAGTTATTATTTCGATTTACTGCTTGAAAAAGGTTTGTTTTCTCTCTGAAAACGGCAGATCAGAGTCCTAAATTCATACATGTGGCCGCCATTGAACAAAAACAACTTTTCGAAATGATGACTTGCTTTGACGTCACACAGGTAGAGATAAGTGGGTCCCCTCCCTCGTGATATACGCGCCGATAATATATTTTGATTGGGCTGTTTTAGTTCAAGACAATCAGAACAATAAATCCCTTCTGGGAGAGGGTAGAATTTAATCAAGGTTTAATGAATAAATCCAATAATGATTTGATGTCACACAGGAAGGGATGAGTGGGTCCCCTCTCTCGTGATATGTGCCGAATAATAGATTTTGATTGGCCTGCTTTTGTTGAAGACAAGCAGAACAATACATCCCCACTAGGGGAGGACATATTTTAATGCACAAATTAATTTGTCGATTTGTGACTACGACGAAGAAAAAAAAAAAGATACCCGACCGAAACCTAGACACGGCCAGCCCTGCGGGCATTCCGTGTAAAAAACAAGATGCCTGCTATACTGGCATTACGCGTGATGCTGGGGCTGATTCATTTATTCCAACTGTATGCTTCGCCGATTGATAAAACTATCCTTGCTAATGGAATAGTTTGAGTCACGACGATCGCGTTACGTTGTTTCCCTTGTGTTACGTGACTTAGACTATAACCGGAAATTTGTGAAATTCTATTACGATAACGTAAGCTTTTCAATGACCTCTTTTTAGTCTCGCGTCGTGGTCTAAGACTGTCAAACAAAGCACGATTCCTTCGCTAGGAACTCACCAATTTCCACTGTTTTAAATGTCGGGTGTGTCTTAGAAGTTATTCTTTCGATTTACCGCTTCAAAATGGTGAAAGTTTTTGTTTGAAAACGGCACACTTGAGTCCACAACATGTTAACAATATGGCTCGACAATTTAATCCGTCTTTAATAAATATATCAAATGATGCGTTGACGTCACACAGGTGGGGCTGAGTGGGTCCCCTCCCTCGCGATAAAAGCCACAAGAATGGATTTTGATTGGCCTGCTGTTGTTGAAGACAATAAGAACATTACATCCCGAGTAGGAGAGGGGAAAGTTTAATGAATAAATTAATGTACAGATTTGTGGCTACCACGAAGAAAAAAAAAAAACAAGATGCCCCTCTAATGGCATTACACGGAATGCTTAATGTAGCCCCAATTATTCCCCATTGTATGTTTCGCAGATATTTAAAAACTATCCTCCCTTGGCAATTGAAATAATTGTCTGAATGGTTTTATTCAGATATATTGGGTGATACTTATCGTTGTGTTACTAGGAATCATACCAGAAATAACTATGCAATAACGTCGTGACCCCGCTGAACTGGTCTGGCCTCCTCTAGCTCTAATCCTTCGCGTTGATTATTCGATCTGTTCTTTAAAGCGGAGTTTCTTTGCTGTGAACTTTCCCAATTTCCACCATTTATACTGTCGAGTACTACCTAGAAGTTATTATTTCGATTTACTGCTTGAACAAGGTTTGTTTTCTCTCTGAAAACGGCAGATTAGGGTCTTAAATTCATACATGTGGCCGCCATTGAACAAAAACAACTTTTCGAAATGATGACTTGCTTTGACGTCACACAGGTAGAGATAAGTGGGTCCCCTCCCTCGTGATAAACGCGTCGATAATATATTTTGATTGGGTTGTTTTTGTTCAAGACAATCAGAACAATAAATCCCTTCTGGGAGAGGGTAGAATTTAATCAAGGTTTAATGAATAAATCAAATAATAATTTGACGTCACACAGAAAGGGATGAGTGGGTCCCCTCTCTCGTGATATGTGCCCGAATAATGGTTTTTGATTGGGCCGCTTTTGTTGAATACAATCAGAACAATACATCCCTACCAGGGGAGGACATATTTTAATGCATAAATTAATGTGCACATTTGTGTATACAATGAAGAAAAAAAAAAGATACCCGACCGAAATCTAGACACGGCCTGCCCTGCGGGCATTCCGTGTAATAAGACTGAAATGAAGAACGGAGTCTTGATACGTTGATAAACACTGCGTCACAAAACGTAAAGAAACCAGTTCACATCACTATAAGAGGGAGAAAGGAGAGAATTTTTAACTACTGAATTACATACAAGTAAGGTAACGCTTTAAATTGAACGTAAAATGGATATTGAATAGTTTGAGCTCAGTAAATGTGATATTTGCATTGTTTATGGGATGTAATGATTGATGTTCCTAGAAAAAAATTAGCGAAATCGGTGCAAACTCGAAATTTGCCTTATCCGTTCTAACGCGGACAGCCACTAAGACTTCTTATTTGTGGCTCATTACATGAATGTATTTTCATTCGTTCGTGTTCCTGTTGCACAGGCAGACTACGATTTATCAATTCTTGATTATAGATCAAAGACGTTTAGCCAATGCAGAAAACTAAAATCACTATCTCTATTTATTTCGTTAACCTAGTTCCCTCAGAGATTCTTTCCCGTGGTCCCTTGGCTTTTCAAACGTACAATAGTGCTCTTAAGGATGGGAAAACGCACATCAAAAGAATACCAGTGATGATAATTGGGCAAGATCGGGCAGGAAAGACCAGTCTTAAGAAGTCTTTAACAGGAGAAACTTTCAGCGCAACAGAAAGAAGCACAGAAGGAATAGAGAAAGATCCTTCATATTTTAAAGTCTCGACAGCGATTTGGAAGACAGGCGAGAGAAGAAAAGAAACTGATTACGATTCAAAGTTCTTTTTTAATCAGTACGCGGCGAAATTGATGATTCACGACTTGAGAAAGGAAAAAAGAGATCCCAATCATCCAGGAGAATCCGAAGACGAAGAATCACCAGTCACCATGGACGAAAGAAATCTCTCGTTTAGACCTTCAGATGAACCATGTACAAGCACAAAACCAACAGAGGAGGAAGCCATGGAAAAGATGTTGGTATCAGAGGTATCGGAAGAGTTAGCGACATTGGTTGCAAATATGCTTCTAGACGATCAGTCGGTCGACGAAGAGGAAGAAATATATTCAATTCTGTGGGATTTTGGCGGACAGTCAGTCTACTACACCACTCATCCAATCTTCCTGACCGAAAAAGCTATCTATCTTCTGGCTTATGACTTAAGTCTTAATCCACACGAGAAAGCCAACGTTCCTGTCAGAAAAGGATTGTACAAGATAAACAAAGAAATCAGTGACGGTAAGAACAATCTTGACTATCTTGATTTTTGGATGTCTTCAGTTTATTCTTTGGTTCGTCCAGATGCTCCGTTTGAGGGCGCTGCTGTGTCTGACATAACACCTACAAGATTGCCTCCAGTATTTTTAGTGTGCACTCATGCAGACAAGCCTTATCACAACACGGATCCCAGGCAGCTGGCGCTCGAACTGTATGGATTCTTACGAGAGAAGATTTATGGTAATCACCTATTTAAGGACGTCTTTGTTGTCGACAACACAAAATCAGGAGGCAAGCAAGAGTGTCCAGAAATTGTTCGCCTGAGGGCGGAAATACTTGCTGTTGCTAAGAAGCTGCCCCAGGTGAAAGAGGCTATTCCATTGAAGTGGTTGAGGTATGAAAATGAGCTGCAACTCTTGCGCAAAGACGGCTTCAAGTGGATTCCTTTCGAGAAAGCCAGAGAAGTTGCCTCAGTTAAGTGCGCAATAAATGACCATGACCAGTTAAGGACAGTGTTGAACTTTCTACATGATCAGAGAATTTTGATTCATTTCAGTGAAACGCCAGAGTTAGAGGCAATGGTGATTTTGGACCCCCAGTGGCTCATTGATGTCCTCAAGAAGGTAATTACCGTTAAAAGTTACGAGCACTCAGACGAAAACGTTGAAGATCTGTGGCTTAAGCTCGAGAGGACTGGAATACTGGATGAACGACTGCTATATCATGCATGGAGACCCCTGTTTGAAAGCCAAGTAACTTGCCAAAGCCTCATTGCAATAATGGAAAGATTTAGCTTGGTCTGTTCCTGGCCTCCCCTAGACACAAACAAACAGTACCTTGTACCATCGATGTTGATGTCTCCTCCGACAGAGGACGTCCTTGAGCTTCTTGCTTCTGTGCAAATTCCTTCACTTTTTGTGAGGTTCAAATCTGGTCGGGTGCCTCCAGGCCTGTTCTCCCGACTAATTCTGCACGTTTACAAGTGGTGCAAGGAGGATTGGAAGAGCATGCTAAATCCTGAGCTGTTCCATAATTTTGCACTGTTTCACATCCTTCCTGAAGGAGGAGCGTTTGTTACTTTTCTCTGCCATTCCTCGTCTATCGAAGTCATCCTTCACAATGGAAGTGCTGCTGTTGAGGTGGAAGCGGCAGGGTTTAGCCATTTCCAATTTGATCCTACCATGAGCCGTGATATACATGGCAAACTGAAACTGATTCTGGAGTGCATGCGGCTGGAATTTGGCTGGCTGAAAAACATGCGATACGAAACATGTGTGTGCTGTCCAGTTTGTTCTCAAAACGGTTCTGTCAAATGTCGCGCTCATGAAGTACGTGGTTGCGAGTGCCTACATTTTTTGTCAGAAATGGAATTGCAGAAGGTCCAATACTGCACCAGGGGTGGCCTCAGGGATTGCAGAATTCGCACGAAGGCGTTTGCACCTTGGTTCTCATTTTCAGGTGCACAAGAAGACAGGATTGCAGTTAAACAGGTTGGTTTAATCTCTAAGGTAGAAATAATTTATGGTTATTGTACCTCGTCGCCATAGTTACGTAACACGTTTTGAATGATTTGGAGGTGGCTTTCCCCCTCGGTAAATAGGTACGTTACCCTTAATCGCCATCGCCGCCAACAACAACTAAGACGAATAATTATTTTAACTGCGGTTAGCCAGCCTTGCTTAGCCTTTTTTTTTCCTAAACGTATTCCAAAAAACTCGTTCGAAGTCGAGGAGGATGCCGGGTGGTGAATAGTAAATACTTTCCCGAGTTTTGGTAGCCAATCAGGAGGCTCAAAAACACTCTTCACTGCTTTTGAATCTACGAAACTCTTTTATAAAAATTTCTACTTTTAACCCCATGAGAACCTTAGCAGTTCGTTCATCACTCAGCTGACCTATCAGATGAAATAGCCTTTATATGTATCAATGGTAATCGTGAAAACATATTCATATTCATCTTCTGGTATTCATAGTGCCGAGAAATATGTAAATCGTGTAACAACAAAGGTAAAACAAAACATAAAGGAAGAATTACAACGTATAATTTTGTTCTTCCAGGAGGAAGCTGCTACTGGACTTGGTATCGATGAAAGAAGCATCGTTCCTTTCAAGGACGGTAGGTTCTTTTAACGGCGATGTTTTATACCGACCTTTTAACCCCTGGCTTCTTCCACTATTTGACCTGGCGGCATTTTTCGTACGTATACGGTACAATTCTTACACTGAGGCTTACAAGTTTCGTCAAGAATGCTTATACTATGGAATGCACTGAACCTTGAAACACCAGAACATCACGTATTATTTCGCAAAACCGTAACACCAACCACCTGAGGACAGGATTAATGCTTATTACCAGACCTCATCTTCTAACTGGTGCGATCAGGCTCTATTTTGTTTTCCAGTGAGAAATGCGAAACAAAAAGTAGCAACGGACACGCAACAGAAAATAAGAATGCTGTTTAAATTGACCCTGGTCGCAGGTTAGACCTAGTCAAGTCGCCATATGGCTACTTGTGTTCCAAGGTGCTCTTGGCTCTTGAACTGGTTTTGGTACCGTCCCATTACAATGGGAATTCTAACCTGAATTTGTTATTATGAAGAAACATTCAATAAAACCAAGAAAAAAGAGAAACAAGAACATAATATTTTTGTCAACAGAAATCTTTTGAGCGAATGGAAATGATACTTGGTTTCTTATTCCTTTTATTTAACTTTTTAACCTTGTAAAATGGTATTTATTTGATATTTGTTTTGAAGGAACGAATGGAGCACCACTTACTCTCCCCGCTGGCGTTCTTGATTCCATTCAGTCTCAGTCATGTGATCCTAAGGAAGTTGTTGTTCGGCTACAAGACTGTCTGCAGTTGAATCAAACTACACTGGAAAATCCAGATCCTGAGGCGAAACGCTGGATCCGATGTCTTGCTAATGCTGCGAAATCTGAAAGGAGGATGGACGTAGTAAAACACTTGAGGACGATTGCCCCTGCCGGCACTACCGGTGAGTTAACTATGTATACCTAGATTATAGAGTTAGGTCGTTTAAAGGTAATTATTATTTAATTTCACCGCCGTAAAATTACAAGTGTCATTTTGCGAACAATTTCTCTATTTTCTGAAAGATACACCATAAACGCCGTGCCTTCTTGGCTATGCTTGAAGCCAACTAAATTGTGGCAAAAATGCAACTTTACTGTTACTACCAGGGAAAGAGAAAACAATCCATATGTTGGCTGAATCGTACCAAAACAGCGTATGCATATCCCTAATACTTCCCACCATTTATCTCAATCTGTATCCAAACGCTCGAGCCATGCGTGCAAATTTCCCAGGCTCCTGTGCACTCTTTGTATCGTCTACAGATATTGTTGTTTGTCTAAACCAGGCCCTTTGTTGCCGGAAGACCTTGATATTGGATGCATCCCATTCAAGCAGAGAAAGGAATTAACATTTTGTCTTAGTGGTGAGTGCGAAAGTGTGCTACAGACTTCTCTATTACTGAATTCCAACAAGTTGCTTTTTCAAGAAGAAAAGGAAAGATTAAATTAAATTACAACCATATGAGAGATTCCATCAAAAGCTCCGTTTTATATTAAACTTAATTATAACTAATCGTAATTAGTAGTCCAGGTCTTTTCCCTCCGGATTTACTATTGTCTTAAATAACACTATCCGCGCTCCTTCCAATGCAATGGGTCTTCACCTTTAGGACTTACAGTTTTGATGTATTAATTTAATGTATTAATGGTTCACAATTTGTAGTCTCAATAAAGTTATTTTAAAATAATAATAAAAAATCCTGGGGTATGATTTATCTTCACGATTAATCATTAACATGGTCACAGAAATAGTTTTAACTATTAAATACTTTTAAAAAAGTTAAAAGTAGTATTTTATAGTTTCTCGAATAAATGTGACAAAATAGAAAAAAATCCCATAATAATATCTTTTGGTAATATCTTTTGCATGGTCAATTACTTTAAATTTTGATCACTTATTTTACATACCACAGTAAGTTATGAGTGCATGAATTGTTCTTTCTATCAGGCGGCGATGAATGGAAACTGCTTGCAGAGAGGCTAGGCATGTCTAACAATGAGATCCGCTTCCTTGATAAGAGAATCCCCAACCCCTGTGATGTTGTCCTCAACGTTATGGCGCAACACCGCTGTTTCCGTGTTGGAGAACTCTACGACAACTTAGTGGAAAGTGAGCTTCCAGGAGCAGCTGACTTACTGTAAATAGTACGCTGTACTAATATTGGACAAAACTCTTTGAGGAGACAACACACAACCATTCTGTAATATGTATATATGTGCTAGAAATATTATTTGTCCGAGATTGTTTAAGACACAATTTTTAAAGTTTCTCTTAAAGCTGAGGAGCTGAATTTTGTTTTCATCTGTTGAATTAATTAGTTACCAAAGGTGTTACTGAGAAATAGTTCTCATTGGTCTCGATAGGTTAACAATGCAAACCGAATGTGACTGCGCCTGCCGTCATGTAAGCAATAGACAAATGTTAAGCGATGACCGCTTCGCTTTCTGTAGTTCTTGTTATTAACCCTACCGTAGGAGACCTCTCATGATTTACCAAAAAAATTGTTGGGCTTCAAAAAGAGCCAACAACCAGTAATTTCAACCAGCGAGTACCTAGTATACAATTCGGCCATCCGATCTTTAAGTCGGCCGCTGGGCAAAAGGAGTTTTGGTATTACTATTACGCAGTGGTACAGGTAGTTTGATCATGTTTGTGTATAGTGTGCATAAAGTTAAAAAAAAGGATTTCGTTTAGGCTTAACTTTTGGTATTACTATTAAGCAGTGTAAGAGGTAGCTTGTTTATCGTCGGCTTTCACTGCGCTCCTGACGGTTTTTAAGCTACTCGTGTAAATTATTTTAGTAACATAGTGTATGGAAACACTAAACTGATATTAATGATTATATAAGAGTCGGACTTGTCAGCTCTGATGTTATATGTGCACTCACAGTTTGTAATGTTTTCACTATTATCTCTAATGAAAGACTGATATGTTTACTTAAAGTTTGAATTATGCAAAATATTACCCACAAATAATGTCTGTAGAACAATTTTGATATGTTTTGTGAATAATTAGGCTAAAAAGAAGTGAAAATCGAAAAAGTGAAAAAAAAATATAGGTTTACGTCAAGAGGAAAGTTTTTATATAGTAGTATGGTAGTATATATGAAATACCAATGCCGTTAGTTAGCACATGTTATTACACTCTTTTTGATATATGTAGGACCCTCTTTTATGAGATCTTTGAAGTCAGATTGCTCACGTGGTTTTCTCCTGTTTCTCCTGTTGGAGCCTAACCTCAAAAAGGGTCAAAGTTTTAACGATAAAAGAAGAAAGAGTGATGCAAATGATGATGTAAAAACTGTTCGAGTAATTTTCTCTGCTCATTTCGTTCGTTGAATATGTGGAGAATTTTGACTGCATAGAACTCAGAACTCTCGTTGATCATTCTTCGTGTTGAGAATAGCCTCGCTCGTCTTTTGTCCAAGGTGCATGTTTCAAGAAATGTTGATCGATATGCGCTTGTTGCAGACGTTCTGTTTGTTTGAGCAAAGAAAAAATTCGTTTGCAAGGTAAACTGAGAACCTTTCGTTTGCAATCTGAACTCCACGAAAACTATTTTAGATGGTTCCATCAATGTTGATTCCCGGAAAAGTTAACTTTGCAAAAGAAATGTATTTTTAGTCTAGTATTGTAGTTAACTATTAGTCGGCGGCGAGACGAAGGGGTTTTAATCGCACAAGCAGCCTGATTTTGAATTAAGTTTCACCGCCAGTGCGTGCGATAAAATTTACTCTTGGAAACGGACTACGCTTTGAGTTGGCTTGGATAAATTCTGCTCGCAAAATTGGCTGCCTTATTATGCCTGCCAGAAGCGCTGGTAAAAGATGCAAATTTAAAACTTTTTAACTCTGTTCAAGCAGTTTGGAATCATACTTACCAATATTAACTTAAGATTACCCAGATTCTATTTTAACTCCATTTTGATCTTGAGGAGTAACCTGCCAGCGCTTTGAAGCAGTGGATTGCTCCATCTGGTGCGAATTGGTGGACTTCTTTCTATTTTACTTAAAAAAAATATTGGCTATTTTTTGTTTTATTGTTTCCCTTTTTATGCATAGGCCGGTACAGCCCGACAATCGGCTCGCTACAGGCGACCAAAAAGAGCTTAGTATAAGTTAAATCTCAAGCCAACTGAGTTGTCCATAAGATTTGCAAATAATTTTTGTTAAAATACAAGATCTACTGCCTTTAACGGTTTGAAGATGTTGTTAGGAAGATTGCATAGCAGCATTTAGTGCATGTTATATTTTAGTTTCTCTTTCACGCTCAATTAAATGAAGTCGTGCAATACTGTAGGTCTTTAACGGCATTTGAGTAGATTAAAACCTTTTGTATTAATATTTGTTTCTTTATATCATAGAGCTGTACTTCTTAGGAGCGAGGGGAAGGGGGAGAGGGGTGGGAAGCGAAGGTTATGGTTCCAATTGACCGTTTATTCCTTTTCTAGACAAAAATACAATACATGTACTCCAAAAAACCCCGTGGTCTCACAAAACGACCCAAAACGTTTTTCTCCATCGAAGAGGTCATGTGACCCCAAAAATCAAAAAAAAAACTTCATGTAAAACGCTTAAAGTATCCTTCACATCAGGTTACATGTGTCATGATTGACACTTGTAAAATGTTTTCTTTTGTCTGTCACTTTATGACAGGAAAGATATTTGAGTTTTTAGGAGTTTTACATGTTTTTTTTTTTTCTTTTTTAAGTGAAAAAACCGATTCTTTGGGTCGCTTAACTTAACTGGTCATGCCACGGTCTCTCTTTTTCCCACCCCCAAGAGCGAGAAGACAGAGCCCCAATTGAATGAAGATGTCTCATAATGTCTCGCCCTCCTGCACCTGAATTCATTTTTCAAAGTTCCGGTCATCATACTATCCTACTAGTCAACCCATCTTTTTTAAAAAAAACAGAATTTTACAGAAAGTTATAAACGCAATTTAAAGAAGTTGCGAAAAGAAAGCCTGAAAATATTCAAGCTTAAACGGAATTTGAACCCTTGACCTGTGCGATTCCGGTGCAGTGCTCTACCAATTTAGCTATCAAACCAACCGGGAGCTCGTAATTGGTAGAGCACTGTACCGGCAGCGCGCAGCGACCATGGGACCATGTGCGACCATGTGCGCAGCAGTCGCAAGTTAGCTCCCAACACGCTGTCTATCAAAATACAGATGCTGCGGCGGAAGTTTTCAAAATTTGCACACAACGGAACATTCTGTATTGTAAGAGTTGCCAGCTACTACATACACAAATTGATCAAAACATAGTATCGTAAAGACTTTTGTTCTTGGTTCATCATAGTTTGATCAGAAATAAAATACAAACGGTGGTGATGCTGTTCAACGTACATTTTCAAAAGTGACCGTTAAATTTTTTTAGTTTAAAGGGGGTTAATCACATATCAAATCCTTCTTTCCTTACAAGGACCGCTTGAATCGTTCTTAATACTGATCTAGAATCATTTTCAAAGACGGTTGTTGGAACTGCAATGATTTTTACATCGGTGAAACAAAGCGACGACTTCATGACAGGAAAGCGGAACACTTCAAGGCCCTCGCTAAAAATGATAGCAGTCGTCAGCCATTGCTGGCCATGCCAAAACCACCAGACACAATATCAAGTGGGAACATTTCGATATTTTAGCGTCGAGATAAAGTGGTTATCACTGTAAAATCAATGAAACCTTGTTTATTTAAAAACTAAAGCTAGCTTTTAATGTCAAGGTCAGCAGTGAGAAGCTGATGCTTTATCAATTAACTGTAGCTCTTTAGTAGATTCATCACCATTATATATATAGGCGTAAAAAAAATAACGGTCACTTTTGAAAATGTATGTTGACTAGCATACGAAACGTCAAGTTATATAAAGTTTGTTATGTTTATCACCGCTGTTTCTATTTTATTACTGATCAAAAGATGTTTGGGGATTTAGTAGCTCGTTGCTTGGACCAAATGTCTCCGGCGTTCAGTACGAATGTCACCGTCTCAGGAAAGCCCATTTTTTTATTGCAATGAAAACAGCACCAGGCATTGACAAGGTTGTTTTTTCATCGAGGATTAACAACTAAAAGGTAAATTGGTCACCGCAAAGAGATTCGAGTGCTGAAGTTTTCAGCGTTAGCAATCAGCTCTGAGGAAGGGCTACATTGTAACGCTTGAAACGCCAGCACCTCCGAATCTCTTTGTGGTGGCCAATTTACCTTTTCACAGTTATCAACTGGGTTGATAAACCGAAGATTAATTTCTATACCCCCACCGATGCAGCACCACGGTTTCTTCAGAAACCAACCCCCCTTTTCCATCGAGGACATAGCTTCTATAATGGATACACAACACTGATATGGTTTTGAACTACCTGGACCTGCCATTGTAAAATTGATTACTCTAGATAGCTTTATTAAGAAGCAAAATCATTACAGCCCCCGGGCCTGCTGAAATATGACTTACTTTACAAGGGAACTAAAAATTATCTATAAATATATGACAAATATTATAAAAACCGTAACTACTAATAATTAGGATTACTACTAATAATCAAAACTGTTCGCCATAATAAAAGTGTTTTTAAACTTATCTGTCTTACAAATCGGTAGTTTAAAGTATCTCTGGCTACGGGTACAATAATTAGACTCATTGCGTGTCGGCAGCAGATCATGGAGCTTGTGGCTTTGATCCCTTACAATTTGGTCAAATTCCTCTTTGAGAATCGATAAAATCCGCGGTTGGAAATGTTCTTTGAGTCGTCCTAACTGTCTTACACAGCAAACCTTCCCTTCTCCCGCGACCATTTTAGAATTCAGTGACAATGTAATCCACTATGCAGGCTAGAATTCAGTCCCCTATTAAGTTTCAAAAGATTGCTTCTAAAATTAGTTGCAGACAAATTTCTGAGAAATGCGACCAGTTTTGTTAGAAATTTGACTCTCGGTCCCAATCTTATTGTTGAACGGGCCAATTCGATCATAATTCCAACAGTCCTCCCCACTTTCTCCGCTGTACCTCCACGACCAGCCGCAGGCCAAGGAGTCTGAGCACTCTGGGTACGAGACTGTCTCCAGGCAAGAAGCGGCTGGCCAAAGAGTCTGAGGGCTCGTTAAGACTTCCTTGAATTGAAGATCGTCTGATCGTTTTAGCGATACGTCGTGCTGTTCGAACTCTTTGGCTGTGTCTGCGATTGAATATCTACAAAAGGTAAGTAACTAACCAGGATATGAATTAAAATTCCAAAACATCGGGGTTAAACATGGTTACGAGCAATTTAAACTTATTTTCAATGCTTTCAGTCGCTCAAAGCTGAATTCAGTTATCGGAAAATCAAAAGCAAATTGCGTGCGCTGTCGAGCTAGTTAATTAAGTGGGTAATACAGTCCAGAATTAAGACTATATTTGCGGTTTCATTGTAGTCTTCTGGTTGAAAGAAATCAAACTTACGTCTTGACAGAGGCGATTAATCGTAAAAGCTTGCAAAGGCTTTATAACCTCATTGTTTGTTGAATGTTGTGATGTAGTTTCTGGGCGGAAGTAATTTAACTGGAGTAATTCTGCCGGGGTTAGTCAGTACTGTAAATCGAGTAACGCATAGGTAGGAATTGAACTAAGATGAAAACATCTTTTAAGTCTAATATACATTCAGTTATATCAGGTTGTTATCAGGTTGCAAATACGATGTCTTGCACCAGTGATTATCACAGCCGGTATATAAGAACACAGTTGAATCCTTTGTGACTGGCTCTTCGCAAACGTGTTGTTCAAAATCCGGTATTTGTAGAAAACATAAAGCTACAGATAATAAGCCACCTCGTATTTTTCTTCAGTTTGATTATTTTCGAAAAGGAAAAGCATCGAAACTGTTTTGACTGAATTCATGATTGTAATTTAATTCTGCATGTTAGATTAAGGGGTTTTCCCCTCGAGCTTGTTGGTGGCATTGTGCCATGTTTCCTTATAATTTGTTGAACACGACACAATGCGAATCTCTTTGCGTTGTTTCCACTAGTTGGAAGTACGTTTGGTTTCGCATGGAACGTGAAGCTTGACCCTATATAACAAGTCAGTGAGAAGAAAAAGTAAATAACTTCATGATCAATTTTTCATTTTCATTTTCATTTCTATGTCTGAGGACTTTTGTGCGCTGTCGAATATCATTAAAAAAAATTAACATTTCACTGGCGTTTGTTAGTCGTTGTAAGTTTAGGATTCCCTTTATCACACGCTTGCTCTTGGCTTTATATATCTCGCCATCAAAACAAAAAATACCAGTCGAGTTAATCACATGGATTTTTTAATTTACTTGGTAGTTGACAGGAAGGAAAATGAACTTTTCATGACTGTGACACTATCTTTTTAACTGATGGAGTTCATTTATGCAAATTTCATATAGCGCGCAATTTATGGGTTTTTCCCTTTCCAGTGGCAGACATGACGTCATTTTCTCAGAAATTAATTATATCATTAAGTTTGCAGTGTTAAAGTATAAATAAAACTTGTCATAGCTTATTATGAAGAAGCATATCGAGCCAAAAAATTGGAAAAACCAAGGCGTTGAATGAAGGCCATGAATATGGTCAGCTAAAGATGCAATAGACTCCAAAAAAAGATAATTCTAGACAGACTCGAGGAACCGAGCGGACGCTTAATTTGATATCAATTCAGCAGAGCATCACCGCTCAATTGTATACTAGTACGCGGTATAAACTCACGACTTCGCTCAGTGAAGTCTGCTTCCAGGTTCCGGTTGTGAAACGCCTCGAATAATCAGCTAAAAGGAATTACTTGTTGAGGTGGCAACAACGACGATTCATTTGTAAGCGAAACGTACTTGTAGTGATTATCAAAAGACACCGATAGGAAGATGAATATTTTCTTTCTGAGGAACTAAATTTATGGCAATTTTCAAATACAAATTCTCCATGCAAAACGAATATGGTAGGTCAGTCGATATCGACATATTCGTAGCTATCTTCATATTCTTCGATCGATGGCTTTCGCGATGATCGAAGCGTTCACCGAAATTAATTTTACGCATAAGGTACCGGTGCTGTATGATTACGGGCGTCGTTTTGCAAGCAAGTTTTGATTTAGAGGCTTCGTCTCTTGAGATTCAGATGGCCTCAAACTGTTACAACAGAATTAAGGCCGGCACTCACGAGAAGATTAGTCCAGTCACGGGACTTGTTGCAGGAACTAGTCCCGGCTGTACTGTTTACGCGATGCGACGAGTCGCAGGAACAAGTTTATTCACAGAGACCTCGTTTACACAAAGCAATAGCAATCCTCATAAAGTAACGTAGAGACGAAAAAACAGAGGCCCTAAACAATGAAACTGAATTTATTTAAATTAACCACAAAACATTGAAGTGAATCAGCTCAATAATACAGCAAGTTGTCCAGTTATAAATTGACTCGGTGTTTGTTTCCAGAGTCGTATATTGCTGATGGAGAAAAGTAACTAAATAATACTTAATACAGACAAAAGAGAACACACCATTACCCTGCCCAGCTTCTTCGATGACCATGCTGATTTATTATGATGTAATTTAAATTAAACTTCAATCTGAGGGATTTTACACAAAATAGGCACACGTAGTTACTGTGAAGGCTTGTGCAATATACCAAAGTTTTAGCTTCATTGACCTTATTTGAGCTGAGATTTAGATAACAGCCTTGTGGGGGTCCCCTTAGGTTGATTTTTAGCTTAATTTTGATCACTTTTCGTTACTTCGTGTACAATGCTAGAAAATTATTCAGTCAAATCAAGAGTCATCAAGTTTTGAACTTTCTTAAGCAAAACTTATGGCCCATAGGAATATTTCTGTTGTACACGTCAGTAATCTAAAGTTGTGGCTCCTACCGGCATATAACGACAAACCGGAAAGAGCCCAACTTTAAGCCCTATTATCTTTTCATTTGATGCCCACTTTCGAAGTACTGAACAAAATTCCAACAAAGTCGTAAAGTGTAGCCCTAACTATACGATAATCAAGTGGAAAATACTAAGGTTAAGCCTTTTTCACTTTACAGCTATGCTTAGAACATACTGATAAAGCCACTTGATCCGGTCACATTCCCCTTGGCGTACCACTAAAACGATGCTCAACACAAATGTGCCAGTATATACAAAATGGCCCAGCATTATCTAAGGTCATCCCAGTTTAATTAGTTTTCAAGGCCACCAACTGACATTTGCATTCAAACTTTAAGAAGCAAGGTCTGTTTTAGGCTGTTCTTAAAACAAACGTAACCGCATTGCGTACTGCTCGAAACCATAAATTCTACTATTCTGGACACTTTTAAAAACAACTCACTTTCTTTTGTGGTAGGTGTCACACTCTATTAAATAAGCATCCTTTTCCCTTAATGGAAAAATATTTTTTTAAAAAATCTGAAGTTTGGACTGTATTTTAAAAGCAATGCATACTTTTCTCGCTGTTGCTCCAAACGGCCATCAGTTCTGCATTATGCGGGAGACTGGAGCCAAGTTTTTGCTCCTCTAGTTTTTAATAGAGGATGAACCGCTAAAAGTAAAGGAATTGAGCGAAATACGTTTTCATGCATTGTTTTGTTTGCAGAACGGACAGAGCGGAGATGAAACTTTTTATAAGATATGGTGAATGATTTTGTATCGGAACATAATTAATTTTGTTTATTTAAATAAATGTAAATATATGAAACATACATTTTGAACTGCAGATGAAATATCAAATAGAAGAAAGATCCTCGTAGTTACTACGCAACTTAAGCAGTTGCGAAAAGAAAGCCTGAAAAAAAAAAAAGCAGGCTTGAACTGAATTCGAACCCCTGACCTTTGCGACGCAGAGGTCATGGGTTCGAATCCCATTCAAGCCTGAAATTTTTTGAGGCTTTCTTTTCGCAACTGCTTAAGTTACTTCAACTACATGAGGCTAATGCAGGTGTTGAACCGCTTTCCTTTTTGAACAAACGTTTTTTCCATTCACCTGGGATGGCCGATACAAGGCTGTGATGGCGCAGAAATGACGTCCTTTTATATGAAATTTGTTGGCTAGCACTTCGAACAGCAAAAAAAAAAAAAAAAAAAACAGTTTTCCGGAACGGCGAAGAGACCTTTTGTCTGCTTGACGCCGTTTCGGCGCCATTTGGAGTAAAAAACGGATTTTCAATCTTTATAAATCTGTTGTTCCAGATGATTTCCTGAAGCACGGCTTCTTTGTTTTCAGGCGGTGCTAAGCTTAATTATCAAATGACTTGTTTATTGAACGACAGAACGTTGCTAAGAAATAGGTTGGAATATACTTCCAAGGAGCGTTAATTCCGAAACAAAGGCGTTTGACCAAAGTACGTTTCAACGCTTTATCGAAAAAAAGAGAAATCTTTCATGCTTAAACCACCTTCTTTTTTATTTTGGTTGAGTTTCCAAGACACCACAGTATAGGCTTGGACAGAGCTAAGGTTTTGACAATAATTATTCTACTTTGTAATGAGATGTCTCTTTAAGACCACATATTAAAGGTCTTTTTTAATGTTTCCAGTTTTTCTCAAAAAATTTTTTCTTAACAGTGGTTTCATGGCTGTAAGATAAGTGAACGCCTAAGGCATATACTGGGTCATGACTGAGCCGAAGGTTAAAAATTGCGTCTTTCCGGTGACTTAGTGATCCTAGCCAAAGCATTTCAGATTTCGATTGATTTCTCTGATTTTTGTGGCACACGGTAGGGATACTTGATCGGACGAACTGGAGTTTTTGTCAGCAAGGATTCCCGTCTTTCGAAGTGTATGTGATAACATTGTACCTTTCACGTGTTTGTTTACGTTTGCTATCGTTTCCAGTTTGCGCTGATTGGCCAAATTCTGACGGCTAGGACAGCAGGGAGCCGCGGGGAGTAATGGTGCGGCATTCAAATTCCTAAGACATCGTTGCAAGCTCTCGCTCCTTCTCCACTCCCCGTCCCTCCTCTGCTCCGAGAGCTTGCTCGAGGCTACTGTTTCCTATGAGGTCTGCACTTTTTGAAATGAAACCGCAATAAACCAATCAGGAAAGATTAGGAGAGGCTCTCTAACTCAGTGTGCGTTTTTTTTTTTTTTTTTTTTTTGGAAAATCCGGACTTTGGTTTTTTTTGTTTTGTTTTGCTGAAATCCAAAAACGGATCATGAATCTATAAAATCCATACTCCGGGTAGATTCTTCAGATCAAATCTAAATCCGGATTTTTTTTTTATTCAACACCTGAGCGCGTTTTGTTTTGGGAAGGGATTCGAAAAACGTATTTTCGACAAGCGGTTTTCCGTGCATAAATGATACACAACAATTACCGTAAATGACTGAACCGTTTTGCTCACGCCATTTTGACTTTCCTATAACGAGGAGGTCGTAAAAAGCTACGTTTCTGTACAGATTTTACGCAAAATAAAAAATACATGAAAAGGTACTTTACGGCAACTGGACGCACCTTACCTACAGCTAAACAATTTGAGTGCAAAAATACCCTTGATAGTCGTCGATTAGTAACATTTTATCAACAACAACAACTTTATTTTTCACACTTCCTTTTAAGATTGTATTGATACATATATCGGGGTTTTCAACTGTTTTGTAAAGTAGCAGACATACTTCTGAAAGCACCGGACGTGAATGTTTTCTTGGCGCCGTAAGGCGCCTCTCGAGCGCCGACGGCGGAAGCACCTAGGGGGGTCTGGAGAAATTTTTAAAATAGAATACTCAGAAACGCCATTTCCAGCGTTTCTGGAACCAAGGAAACAGTTTCCTAGGCAATGCTGGCGCTCACTAAAATTCTCTTTAAGAAGTAAATTACTGAAAGAAAATGGTCAGTTGGTAGGGGGAGGGGGAGGGAGAATGGCAACAACAGGATTTTCATTGGCTTATCATTGCGAATTTATTTCATTCTCAAAAATGTTTGGTAACTTGGGTTGTAGTCCATTCATCAAGAGTGTAGGAATGAGAACGAAATAGTCACTTCAACTCCGTTTAAATGAAGAGGGGAAACCAATTAAATATCCCGCCGCTCAATAAGCAAAGAAAAAAGAGTTATATGGCCGTTTTGAAGATTGTAATTGATTATTCTGTTATCCTCTAGTCAGTATGTTCATGACATCGAGATGCCTTAGGAAGAAAAATATATAATACAGTAGTAAAAAAAAAATCGTCAATATTGATCTCAAAGTACCGGACATGGAATGGCAAACGAGCGGACGAAACGTCCGGCCTCCGGCCTCAAATGAAAACGGTGATATATGAATATTTAGTTAATTTAAAGTTAAAAAAAAAAAACATTAATACGGATAACTAAACATAAATATCTAATGTGGAAACGCCTAGCGCCTAAGTAAACCATATAGTTTTCTAAGTTAGACACTAGTCCTGTAAAAAAGCATTTTAAATGTAAACATCTATATACATATTCAACGCACACACTCACAGACGAAACACGCACTGCTCATACACTTAATGTTATAATACATTAATTAGAGGAATTTGACTAGCTAGGTCATTATTTTTGCTTCAGGTGTTTTTATCGATCACTACGCTTTTTCTTTCCTTGTTGCGTTTTTTCAACTAAATGGACCCTTAGTACTCGTTTTAGCAGAATATTTCCACGTGATAGAGTGAGTGGTGTTGTGTCTTCTTTCCATCCCGCGTTGTCATGGCAAATGATCCTTTTTAAGGACGGTGCCTATTATTGTTACTGCGCATAGGTTCTGCGTATCTCGAGATACTCGAGTTTCCTATGGGTGGTGCCTACTAATACAGGGATAATTTTGCGCGGTTTAAAACTATACTGAGAAAGCAGAACTTAGCAAGTGTTTTTGGTATCTCAAAAGAAAATTAGGGGTAACTATGCATTTTTCAGAGATAATAAAGCTTCAATTTAGGAAAAAAATCCCATACATTACTTTATATTTTGGCGCTTTTTAGAGATATTATTGCTTAATTATCTCTGAAAAATGCGTGGTTTCCCCCAATTTTCATTTTGGGTTCCAAGAGGCCTTGCTAAGATCTGTTTTTCCCGCATAGTCATAAGCCGCACAAAAATACTTCGGTATTAGTAGGCACCGTCCTTAAGATCTTCCCTTTTTTTACTATGATCTCAAATCCCAAATCCGTTTTTGGATTCTCCCAAAAAAAAAAAAACGCCTTAAACAGTCCGGCACAGTTATCAAATTTGATAACCGGGACCAAAACAAACTATTAGCCAATCAAACCGCAACTTACAGTTCACGTGACATGTTATCATAGCAACCATCTTCTTTCAAGATGATGGCCATTTCAATACGAAAACATTTTGATGGGGCTCTAATTCAACATTCGATTTCGGTCGCACAGTGAATTGTGCACAAGCAAAGGTTTAGAATAGGAATTTTGGCCTGACATCAGGAAAATAGGGTACAATCTTTGTCCATAATTAATTGACAAAGCTCATTTTGATATCTATCGAAAGCCTCATAGCGTCGTGGTGGACCGAGGAAACCTCGAGCGGTTTTGGCTGAAGCACAGAATTCCTGAGCGATAGCCGATCAAAAAGAAACACCAATCCCAAGAAAATAACTTCCATCAAAGATGATTGTTTATTGCATAAACATTAACATGATTTGAACTTCTTGTTGCCTTGCTCCTCTCCTTCTTGTCCTTCGTCAATCTGTATGAATGAAGAAATGTTGCGTTATAACTAACTTTAAAAATGGAACTTCAAATAAATTTTGTTTCTTTCTTGTACCAGGGATTTCGAAAGTGCAGGAGGCGATGATTCGATTGAGCAGCGACGTGTGTAGAGTCGCTTCGATCTGTCCTAGATAATTGAAGAGACGTACTGCAATAGAAGTGCAACGGACAAGTCCCGTTTAAATTGTTCTTGAAAGGGCGTATTGAGGTTGTTTGCTGTGGCTCAAAGCTCGAACTGTTATGAGTCTGGCATCACACGGGATTAAAACACCACGCATAAATTTGTAAAGGATAATTACATTTTGGGAAAATCGTAAAATCGTACTGTGAAGGCATACCTCAACATCCGGCATGTCACCTTCATCACCGAGCTCTGAAATCACTCTCTGTGGTTACTGTCGGCTGGCTGGTTATTAATCTAACGACGAGAACAGAAATAAAAATATTACAGTCATGTAAATGTAAGCTTAAATGTACTACCTAGAAAAATACGAATTATTTCCATTCGTATCCGATTATATTAGTAACGATACTGAACAAGATAAAGACATGTAATTGCCAAGGAGGCATTTCTGGAACAAAGCGTTCGATAGTTTTCGACTGAGTTGTTTATCAAAATCGTTCCTGGATAACTTAATTTTGAAATCCTACCCTTCATCACTAGACTTTCCCGCAGTCCATGCACTGTAAAAGCAGACCAGTTAAGGTAACCTTTTTAAAAGGTTATAACCGATGCAATTAGGTTATTTTAACCATCAATTAATCGGTTAAATTCGATAACCTATTCAGTAATGGTTAGATTAACCAATTAGTAAAAGTTACTTCAACCATAAAAAAATTGGTCGAACAAGAAATTGTCAAAACAACCTTTTTTGTTGGTCAAAATAAACCAAGTAAATACTGTCTATAACGATGTAACCAATTGTGTTAGTTGTTTTAACCAAATGGATGCTTTCTAAAAAAAAATCGTTGAATGCATCTAATCAGGCTAAAACAAAGACAAACATACAAGAAACGTTTCTTTACTTTTACTGTCAGACCGGAGTGTTGTTTTGAGGTAGTAACATGCCTTTGTGAGGATGAATACCAAGTAGGACAAAGAAGCCACAAAAACTACAACTGTTACCACTTTCACATATAAATCACTTGGTTCTGAGCATGAACAAAGATTTTCATCAATATCTGGTTCAGTTCCCGCAATTTCCATTGGAATTTATTCCTCTTCTTGCCGTAATTGTTCTCCATTCACTCCATACACTATTGTTTCGGTGAATGTAAATTGAACTCTGCGTGATCCCGGGGAAGACGTGACTGGTAGGAACATGGCTTTCAATAAACTTAAACTGTACGTTGGCACCCACGCAAGTCACATTTGCCGGAAATGTGCAGATCATTACTGTAAACTCCAATCAAACGACTTAACACCACGGCAAGAGTGTAAAAAGCGGGGTAAAGCTGGCATTTTAGGTTTTTCATGGTTCCCGTCTTTTGTTTTATCCAGCCGCCGGGTCCCGTGAATTCAAGGTATATTTGAGGCATGTGTACGTGTGCCAAAATCAGGAAATTATTTCAGGAACTTCTGGCATTGCAGCGGCAATTTGTTTCTATTAGTTTGCGGTGCCAGGACACAGAGTTATTTCCGCTAATCTAACCAATCTTTTATCCTGACCGGGTCACGTTTTCTGTGGTTACCAACCATAAAAAACACTTACACGTTAAAAGTAATACAACCAATGAGATGTTACGAAATTGTGTAATAACCTGACACCTCACTCAATAAGAGGTAATAGAATTTTGGCGGCCGCGGCCAAAGGCAGTATTTTTACCGTTGGCCTCTTGAATTTGGAACCAAATCCTTCGTTCTACAGTGAAGACGTATTGTTCATTGAAGAAAGTACACCACGTTAGGACAATTAAAAATCGAATCTGGCAATATCAGCAGTGGAAGATATGGCAATTTCTCGCAAATCAACAGTGAACTGAGAGGTCGTAGAATTCCTTGAAAGCAAGGGACTTGGAGAAATCAAACAAACGTTGAAAGGTAACCCTGTATTTTCACTATGCTTCTTCATTTTCTCGTAATAGGACCATAAGAAGTATCTTACTGAATTATTTTTCTAAATTTGCAAAATGATTTGGGAATTCCACTTTTATTTCTAGCTTATGAAAGATGCTGATCTTGATGGCGAGAGTTTCATCGAAATGGATCTGCCCGGACATTAATACAGTCTTTGACTGCTAAAGTTAAGCTTCGGAAACTGCCAAGACTTGCGTGGACGGAATGGTGAGGTTTTTTTTTTTTGTCTTATCACTATGTTGCAAGCGAAAGTAAGAATTGTTGTCAAACGGCCATGGTCTTGCGACCGTGGATAGGGATCCGGTAATTGATCATTACATAAATGGTTCGTTTGCTTTTCAAATCAGCATATTTCATGTATAACGATTCCGGCTGTCATATGTCAAAAATAGCATATCTCTGTGTTCTTCATATTTCCCTTTGAGATTATTGAAACAAACTTAACTCTCCCTAATGGTGTATTCAGACTTTTATTACACCAAGCTATCCAAATTCCCGTGTCATTTGCAAGGGTTGCAGAGATTTCATGTTCATGATTGAGCCGGTCAAATGGGGTATCTGTAAAACGAGGACCGGATGCGCGCGGTTTTTTTGGTCTCGCTCCTCTGTCTGCGCTGCTTGCTTGGCTCGTCATACAACTCTTCGCACGTTGCGTGACGATCCAGCTTGAGACAATTGTCATCACATTTAGTTTAGGGTCTATTTAAAAAGCCAATTTATGCACAAATAAAATTACAAATTCTGGACTGTACAGAGAAGTTAAGCACTGAAACGCACCACCCAAACGTGTTTTTCTTGTCAGAAACGTACTAGTGATAAGATGTTCCATTGGCACAAGACAAGAGTAAATCAATTGTGTCCGGTTGCGAAACCGAATTTCCGAGTTTCATGACAAATCCTGCTAAGAACATGAGCCCTTCACTTAGTCTCCCTGGTCCTTGGTTAAAACAATTTTCTTCCGAAACGACGTACTTTAACATGACGCACCACTGAATTTAATATACTACTCCTCTACCCTCTCTCCTTCCACGACTTTTGCCAATTCCTTTTTCTTCCCTTTATTTTATTGTTTTATTATTGTTTTGTTTTGTTCCATCCCTATTTTATCACCAGCCATCCGACATTCGCATGCATCCGGTGCTCGCGGAGTTTACAGATACCCGATCGGAGATCACTGTCTAGTAGGCTAAGTCTAGGAGACTAAGCAACGACTAGTTTTCAACTCATCTGCTTTGTAACTTTCTTAATTTTAACTTGAGATAGTGTAGAAAGTAATTGTATTAACTGTTTTTTGTTTTTGTTTTTTTCAGGGGGTTTTAAATCCAGACTGGGAAAAGAATCCATCTAAAACCACAAATTCTACTCCTTAAATGGACACTTGAATAGTTAAAAGAACTCTTCTTGGCCTCGGAAGGATAGTGGTGTGTAAATTCAAGCTACCTATCTATTGTTTTAATATGGAGTTTTCAAAGTGTAATCGTGGCAGTGAGTAGAATGTCCTTTTGTTACTGAAGCACACAGTGTTGCTTGGATTGCCACACTTCCACTTTCAAGATGTTTTAGTGGAACATGCTCTTAGTGATTTACACAAACCTTGACTTACAAAAACCTGGAACACATGCTTTTCAATGAACACAAAAGATTGAGGCAGTAACAGTTTGCAAATTTGAAGGTTTCCATGGAGTTTTCAAAATTTTGTATTTTACACGTCAATCTCCTTTTCTTTCCTTTTCAACTAGAGTTGTTTATTTTGTTATTAGAGCTATGATGGAAATAGTTATTTTGTAAGTGTTGAAATAGTCACTAAAGGTTATTGTAAGAACTGTATTCTGTTCTATTGCATTATCTTGGGTGTAAAGAATTGTTGAAATAACCATTAAAAACGTTTACTTGAACCTTTATTTGTTAGTCACTATAATCTATTTCTATCCGTTAAAATAACCTATTTTTGCAACTGATAAAGAATGGTTAAATTGACCAGTCTTCGACCATTTTTAATTGGTTACCTCAGATTCATTGACAGAACCAAAAAAATGAGGTTACTGTAACCATTTTAAATGGTTCTACAACCATAAAAAATGGTTGTTTTAACCAAAATTTAAAGGTTACATAACCTAATATAAAAGGTCATATAAACCTAAAAATATCGGGTAACAACAACCTATTTAAAATGGGTTAAAAGGCGGGTATGATTATGTCTGAAACAACCATATTTTTTGGTGAAAACGACCTTTCAAAAACGGTTATTTTAACTGAAAAGCGAATAGTTAATTTAACCAGTAATTATAAGTTTATAGTGACCAATAAAAATACTGTTACCTCAGATTCAAACTTTAACCTTTTTTTTTTGGTTATGGTAACTGGTCAGCTTTTACAGTGTGAGCTCCTTTTTATCTCTATTAAGAAAGTATTGTACTCGGCCTATTTGCTTGCCAGCAACATCTCTCAGCCTGATCTCTCAACGTACACGCTTTCTTGGCACTCTTGGACATCTAGACAATGTTCGACAATTCCTCCGGTATTTCTTCCACCGAGGGCAACTCGCATTGTAAGTTAAAAAGGACCCCTGTTTCCAAAGGTTAAGTAGCTATTTTTCTCTCGGTGGAAATCCATAATGCTGCCTTCATTTCTAGTCATCCTAGAAGCAAGAGTAATTAACAATGGCGGTCAGTAGCGGAATCAGACCGCAAATCAAAATATCATAGTGCCCTCTTACAATTCTTCATGCCCTCCGACAAATAAGTGTTGAATCGAAAGATATATTAATGAAGATCACGACATTTTTTCTTCGTGTACCACAAAAATTCCCAACTACCCTAAAGTTGATGGCAAAGACAATAAACATACCTGAAAGGGACTGTCATTTCGTACCACCTCTTCAAATCGCCGAAAAATTACCGAAACAATTGAACGCTCTCCGAAAACTCACCGAGCTCTGGGCTGGCGCCATGTTGTGACGTCACGCGGTTATCAAATTTGATAACTGTGCCGGACTGTGCAAAATGAACGTGCCAATGTTTGTAGTGCGGCGATTTCTCACGAAGATGGCTCGGATCTCCTCACAAGTTGAAGACACTACTTTAGAAGTCACGAGATCGTCACAAGATGGTGACGTGTATGTAAAGATTGTAGGCACTCGAAAGTTCTTCCGAAATCGTCGGATGATACTCGACACTTTCCTGCTACTGAGAAAGATACCGTTGATACGATGCAAAACCGAAAAAACAAATGAAAAGTAAACGTTAACTGAGATCTGTCAATAAATAAATGGTAGCTGAGAAATGGCCCAAATTAGCTTATATCTGAGAAATGGCTTAAATTAGCCTGCGAGCGAGCTCTCTTTTAGGCTTGCCGCGGAAGGATAGCGTGAGAGAATCGGTGCGGGAGCGCCTGCGCCCCAAACCTCTCGTGGCTGACCTAAAAAAGAGCTTGCTCGCAGGCTAGGCTTAAATCTGAACTGGTAACTGAGAATCTATCAGCCCCATGGAGAGCAAAGCAAAACATACCAATAATCGAGTGTAAGTAATTAGCCCTCAAGATTGATGTTTTACTTATAAACTGAAATTAGCTCGCTAAACCCATATTTTAGCAAAGCAAAACATCGACGGCCTATTTGAGAACATAAGCAGCGTGGTTTCTAAGTAGAGCAGTTGTGCCACAGACTGCATTTTGTCACATCTTGTGATGCATGAAGACAGTTTGACCAAGCATAAAGAGAACTTTTTGTCCCATATTGGTTGCCCTTAAATGTAAAGTTGTGAGCTTGGAAAAACTTTGTCATTTGCAGGTGTGTAAATAAAACCCCTTGGATGGATTATTGGTGGACCGCGAGGCCTTAACGTTTACTAATTGATTTGTTTCTTCTTTTTGCTCTTTTCAGAGATCCTGAAAAGAAAAATGGAAGGTAAATAAACTAAAATTGAAAACTAAGAAGTGCTCCATTTGAAGAAGATTTATTGAAAATCAAACAATCAATCTAGTGAAACCGAGATCGCCGGAATTGTAAGCAGAGACAAGAATAGATGTTTGACCAATCACTTTTTATCGGAAATAGGTATTTTGATTGATTTATTCTTCCGCTGCCTCTTTCGACTCTGACAATCTAAGTTTCACTAGATCGTAAACGACGGAATGATAAGCCCAATCACAAGAAAATGGAAACATTCTGATTCTTTCGACTCCGATTCCGTCGAGCTTAGACTTTGTTGTTTGGTTTTCACCAGGTCCTAAGCGCTATTACAACATCGATTGCAATTTTAATTACCTTACAAATGCCCTAAGAAGATATAGATTATTATTGATCAAAACTTAAGGACTTCGGTTTTGATTTGCCGCCGTCTTAACGCTGTTTTTCACTAGCGACAGAGTCGTAGTCAGAGAGTTGCAACCAGATGGGGTATGGCAGCGGGTAGTACGTCATGATCTAGCGAATATCAAACAGTTGAGTCGTCAGCAAATTTTCCGATTTTGCTTATGATTTTGTCGCTTAGGATCAGGTGAAAACCTGATTGTCAGAGTCGTAAGCCGAAGTGGAAGAATAGATCAATTACAGCTGTTGGAGACAGGCATCGCAAGTGGTTTATTCCTCTGCTTCCACTTGCGACTCCGACCATCTGGTTTTCACTATATCGCTTAAGCTAAGGAATAATAAACGCAATTGCAAGGGAGTGAAAACCTGCTATTTCTTGCGTCTCCGATTCCGTCGAGCTTAGCCCTCCATTATTTGGTTTTCACCGGCTGGGTCGTAAGCACTCACTACTTCGCTTTCAACCCCGACTCGGACACCGTCACTAGTGAAAGCCAACCTTAAGATATTTTGACGAACGAAAGAAATCTGGAGTTAGGTCAACTGTAACAAACAAATTGGGCTAAACGTTTTCACAGCTTACACTTTTACATGCATAAAATATCGTTGTAAATAGCTTACGGGCCTGTCAACACACTGAAAATGCCCCCCCCCCCCCCCCCCCTGTATTTTGTATATGAGTCAATAAAGGGTAAAGGAGAACAAAACATAAACGGGACTCTTTGTTTGGTATACATATTTAGACAGTTAGTCTTACAAGCTGCCAGATAGTTTGATATTTGTGAGTGTGTACAGATGCCTTCAGTAGATTCACTGAACAACGCAATGTTTTGAGTTTTGATGATTCGTTTCTTTGTTCTTTTCAGATCGAGACCGGAAAAGAGAAGGTAATGTGTATGAAAAAAAATTATACAGCTAGTCTTACAAGTTGCCGAATATGTTGATATTTAAGAATCTGTACAAATGCCGTTAGTAGGTTTACTGATCAACGCTATGCCTTGGGTAATGCTGATTCACGTGTTTTTTTGTTATTTTCGGATCAAAACCGGGAAATAGAAGGTAATGTGTTTGTAAAACGTGAAACTAAAAGCTACTCCATTGTAAGTAGAATAGACGATTGGAAGTGTTTGTAACTGAAATTAATTGGATCTAAGTCTGTTTAAAGAGCGAGTTAAAAACAAACTCTTTACCGGCCAGAGTTGATTGTACAGGACGTTAACACCAACGGAAAATCACTGAAAAAAGGAGAAGGGCAGAAAACAAATTGTGGCAAACGTTTCCACATAAACTGTCAAAAATGCGTAAGAAGGAGCTTTTCGATATACCGAAAATGTTCCTCCTCGATTATGTTGTTTTGTTGATTTCTTTCGTTTTTGCTTTTCAGAACTGCGACGGCAAAAGGAAGGTAATGTGTATTAATAAAATTCAACTAAAACCTGCTCCATTTTAAGTAGAATAGATGAAGTGTTTATTTTATCACTGAAGAAAGGAGGAGGGCAGAAAAGAAATTGTGGCAAACGTTTTCACATTAATTGTCAAAAATTAATAGAGCAACCAAAGCTCAGAGAGATTTTTAAGGAACCGCCACTAATCTCATACAAAAGAGGGCGTTCCCTAAAAGACATACTCGCGCTAGCGCAAAACTATAACTGAACATGGCTAAAAACACTCGAGTGGGAGTCGCGCAGGCCTATCTTCATTCCTCTTTACACAAAATGTCTGAAGAACTTATGCGCATAAGTACAAAGTATGCATGCTGACCAGTTCGGTCAGTTCCGCGCAGGCTCTTCTCCTTTTGTTTCTAGTTTTGCACGCCTTTATCATAAGAGCTAAGTTTAAAGAACCTTAGTCCTTTTAGAACCTTAGTCCTTTTTTTGTAACATTATTGCCTTCTCTATGAAACTTTTATTGATCTTTAATGCGTGAAATCACTGTTCTAACACCTTTTAACGCTTAACAGTTAACTTTTTTAAAACGCTAAACATTAAGATTTTCCATATTTAACACTAAACATTAAAAAAAAAAACGCCAAATAACACTTAACACTAATTATAAACCCCATCCAGACCCTCTACCACGAATCTTCAGATTGTTTTGAATACTCCACTCTCCCCTCCCCCCCCCCCCCAAAAAAAAAACCCTCTTCTTAAATCAAGCCACATAAAAAATACTTACCAAATTTTCCTACCCGAAAAAGTTCCGGAATCAAACATTTCAAAGCCCCCAAAATCCTTTGATCATCCCCGTCACTTGAAATCCGGGGTACCCCCCCCCCCCCCTCCCCCGCACCTCCACTCTCTGGGGGAACAATGTGTCAGAATAAGTATCGCTCCCTTGTGTTTACAGTGGAATTCCCAATAAAAGGGGCTAGTCTGCACAGTTGAGAATTGGCCAATATTTTGACTGTCAGCTGAAATGGAAGGTTTTTTAACAGATAGCTGAGAAAAGCTATGAGAACTGTTAGCTGAGATGTCTAAACTTTGCCTAAACATAGCGTAAATTTACTTGCAAAAGGAACGTGCCAATATGTGTAGTCCGGCGATTCCTCACGAAGATGACTCGGATCTCCTCACTAGTTGAGGACGCTATTTTAGAAGTCATGAGGTCGTTACAAAAGGAATGACGTGTTTGTAAAGAATTCTTCGGATGATACTCGACCCTTTCCTGCTAATGAGAGAGTTACCGTTGGTAGGATACAAAACCGCAAAGAAATAAACGTCAACTGAGATAATAATAATAATAATAATAATAATAATAATAATAATAATAATAATAATAATAATAATAATAATAATAATAATAACTGAGATAACTGAGAAACGGTTTAAATTAGCCTACGAACAAGCTCTCTTTTAGGCTTGCCGCGGAAGGATGGCGCGAGAGGATTGGGGTGGGGGCGCCCGCACCCCAGTCCTCTCGCGGCTGACCTAAAAAAGAGCTTGCTCGCAGGCTAGGCTCAAATCTGAACTGATAACTGAGAATCCATCAGCCCCATGGAGAGCAAAGCAAAACATACCAACAATCGAGTAATTAGCCCTTTAGATTAATGTTTTACTTATAAACTGAAATTAGCTTGATAAACCCATATTTTAGTAAAGCAAAACATCGACGACCTATTTGAGAACGTAAGCAGCATGGTTTCTAAGTATAGCAGTAGTGCCACATACTGCATTTTGTCACATTTTGTGATGTATGAAGACAGTTTGACAAAGCATAAAGAGAACTTTTTGTCCTATATTATTTGTCCGTTAATGTAGAGATGTGAGCTTGGAAAAACGTTGGCATTTGCGAGTGTGTAAAACCCCTTGGATGGATTATTGATGGAACCGCGAGGCCTTAACGTTTACTGATTGATTTGTTTCTTCTTTTTGCTCTTTTCAGACTTCCTGGCTATGGGTGAAGGTAATGTGTGTGAGAAAAATTAAACTAAAACTAAAAACTAAGAAGTGCTCCATTTGAAGAAAATTTATTGAAAATCAAACAGTCAATCTAGTGAAACCGAGATCGCCGGAGTCGTAAGCAGAGACAAGAATACACGTTCGACCAATCACATTTTATCGGAAATAGGTATTTTGATTGATTTATTCTTCCGCTTCCTCTTGCGTCTATGACAATCTAAGTTTCACTAGATCGTAAACGACGGAATGATAAGCCCAATCACAAGAAAATGGAAACATTCTGATTCTTTCGACTCCGATTCCGTCGAGCTTAGACTTTGTTGTTTGGTTTTCACCAGGCACTAAGCGCTATTACAACATCGAGTGCAATCTTAATTACCTTACAAATGCCCTAAGAAGATATAGATTATTATTGATCAAAACTTAAGGACTTCAGTTTTGATTTGCTGTCGTCTTTAAGCTGATTTTTACTAGCGACAGAGTCGTAGTCAGAGTTGTAATCAGAAGGGGTATGGCAAAGGGTAGTATGTCATTGAGTCGTCAGCAAATTTTCCGATTGTGCTAATGATTTTGTCGCTTAGGATCAGTCGGAAACCTGATTGTCAGATTCTTAAGCCGAAGTGGAAGAATAGACCAATTACATCTGTTGGAGACAGGCATCACAAGTGGTTTATTCCTCTGCTTGCACTTGAATTGCGACTCCGACCATCTGGTTTTCACTATATCGCTTAAGCTAAGGAATAATAACGCAATTGCAAGACTGTGGAAACCTACTAATTCTTCCGATTTCAATTCCGTCGAGCGGCGACGGCGCGTTAAAGGTAATGTGTATTAATAAAATTAAACTAAAAACTGCTGCATTGTAAGTAAAATAGGTGAAGTGTTTATTTTATCACTGAAGGAAGGAGGAGGGCAGAAAAGAAATTATGGCAGACGTTTTCACATTAATTGTCAAAAATGCGTAAGAAGGAGCTTTTCGATATACCGAAAAGGTTCCTTCTCGATTATGTTTTAGGCAAACAAACTGAGCCGGCTGTAGCAGACTAACACGGATTTTTGTATCAAAAGAATGCTGTTTCCACATGAGGACAGGATGGCGAAAAATTAGACTGCAACCAGCCTCTTATTTGCTCGAAAATCCTTAGGGAAGAACGCAGAAAACTGAGCGAGCACGATATTCTAGGGGGGAGTGCGCGGGCGCCGGAAGGCGAGCAGACAGAGAGGCTGTTCTGCTTTCATATAGCGCTGCGATTGTGAAGCTCTATGACAGCGCCCATTTTTTAAATACATCATACTCCGGTGATTTATGCTTTTAAGTCACGCCCTCGCATCATCAGCGACGAGCGGGCCGAATTGAAATCTTTGAAAATTCCTGTCTTGCTCAACATGTTTCTTGCAGAAATAATTTTGGTCTCAAAATAAAGTTTGGGAAGAGTACTATACATTACAGTAAAAAGAACTTTTTTTTTTTGTTCCGGGGGATATTTGAACGTTGGAATCGAGTGCGTGTTTGTGACTGCATGTGACTCGGTGAAAATTACTCCTACAATAATATAGTTTTGGTACCTAAATGAACCTGACGAAATGTAGAATGCAGCAAAAATAACGTCAGTCTTTCCCTACTTGCCGCTGAAATCCACTGCTGCCGCCTCTCAGTTGTCAAATCTTCGGTGAACGGCCCGTGCGTTTCGACACTTCTCGGTACACGGTTAAATGAAATTTCCGGATCTCTTGAGCTTTTGTTATCAGTGCCAACTTTAAGATCGAACTCACTGTCTCCGTGGCCTTCGCAATAGCTGTATAGACTCAAGTCAACTTAGCTCCTGACCAAGTGACCGGGATGATCGAATGGGGACAAAAAGGAAAACCCAAAAACCCTAGTAAAAAAAATCCGTGGACCAAAAAAAGACCTTCAAAAAATCCCATGTCGAATTTCCGAGTCTCAAAAATTTACGGAAAGGGTTAAATGATATAACACGAAAACAAAAATACAAATTAAAAAAAAAACAAGAGTGGTCACAGTACTTTTAAAATTCGCAGAACTACGCGGTCGGGATACGCGGACACTACCACGAGGGTCTGGATGCATGGGGGTGCCTCGAAAACGCTTAACACTAAAATTTTCCTTCTATATCATCAAACAGTTAAATTTTAGGCTGTTTAACATCTAACACTAAAAAATTCACTGTAACACTAAATTTGATACAAATGTAAGCGGAAATGGCTTAAAAAAGCGAAAGATACTAATCAAGACGAACGTGGACATTCGATATGGAATAATATCTACAATTAATTTAGAGACTGTGTCATTTTGATTACAATTTTGTGTTTGTTCATCGTTTATGTTTCTATCATGGAAAATCATGGGAGACTATTTCTCAACAGAAAGGTACATTATGCTCGACAATGAAAATTTTCCTCTGTCGTTATTACACTTTTGCAATCTTTCATTTCAAAAATTTTTCTATCCCTACACCCTTGACTAACGAAAAACAAATACAACTGCAACTCTTGCGTGACTTTGAGAATTTCGCAAGAAGAATGAGACTAAGATATATTTTTCACGGGCAGGATAAAGAACCACATCCGTTCCACGGCAAATCTACGTGGAAACCACCAATACAACCGTCAGTTGCCCTAGAGAGTTATTTAGAAGAGGTTAAAATACAACTTGCAGAAATCAAACCCACAAAGCCAAAACATAATCTGCCAGCAGCCGAACAAAAGGCACTCAAGGCCTTAAAGCACGACAAAGAGATCGACCTCAAAAATGCAGATAAAGGGACGACCACTGTTGTATTCAGCATACAAGACAAAATCAAAGAAGGTCAAATTCAACGAGATGACAAAAGAATACTACAGACCACTTGAAGAACCAATGTTAGAGGAGACGAACCGCAGAGTTATACAACTAGTTAATGAACTCTACCACAAAAACCACATAGACGAAACAACTAAAAAATGGCTTTGTGAGAGGTGAAACTCGCCTCGAATTCCGGTCTTCTACACGCTTACTAAAATTCCCAAACCGACATCAGTCGGGAGACCCATAATATCAGGATGTGATGGCCCAACAGAGTAACTATCATCATTTGTTGATAGAATTCTTCAGCCTATAGCAAAACAGCAGAGATCATATCTGAAAGACACAACTGACTTCATTAACTTCATAGAGAGAACGAAAGTCCCAAAGGAGATTTTTCTTGTTTCAATGAACGTAACGAGCTTATATACAAACATACCACAGGAGGAGGGAATATACAAACAGTATGCAGAGCACACGATTCATTCTATGAAAATAAACCTCCTATCTCTACTCCACTACTTAAAGAAGCGCTCAGGCTTATTTTACAAGAAAATTTATTCCAGTTTAATGGAAAGAATTATCTCCAAACACATGGAACCGCCATGGGAACAAAGATGGCAGTCGCCTTTGCCAACATTTTCATGAGCAGAGTTGAAACAGAAATCATGAGCCAAAGCACAATCAAACCGCTCGTTTGGAAACGCTACATAGACGACCTATTCTCCCTCTGGAACACAAACAGAGGAGAAATTACACAGTTAATTGAACAAGCAAACAAACACCGCCCTACAACCCTACAATTCCAGTTTAATGGAAAGAATTATCTCCAAACACATGGATCCGCCATGGGAACAAAGATGGCAGTCGCCTTTGCCAACATTTTCATGAGCAGAGTTGAAACAGAAATCATGAGCCAAAGCACAATCAAACCGCTCGTTTGGAAACGCTACATAGACGACGTATTCTCCCTCTGGAACACAAACAGAGGAGAAATTACACAGTTCATTGAACAAGCAAACAAACACCACCCTACAATCAAATTCACGGCTGAAGTTTCAGATACTGAAATAACTTTCTTGGACACCATCATCTACAAAGGCGTATTTTTTGAAACAAAATCTGTTCTTGATGTGCGAACCCACTTTAAGCCGACTGAGACATTTCAATATACACATTTCTCGTCCTGTCACCCACCCGGTGTCAAAAGGGGATTTGTGAAAGAAGAGGCTTTACGACCTCTGAGGACAAACTCTTCTAAAACATTATATTTGAAGAGAAAATTAAAACCTTTAAAACGCACCTTGCGGAGAGAGGTTACCCAAAAGGGTTTAT
>NW_028145438.1:0-167500 GCF_977016875.1 Pavona decussata | reverse complement strand
TCGATTGCAATTTTAATTACCTTACAATTGCCCTAAGAAGATATATATCTTATTCGATGGTTTTATGTATAATACGCAAGGATATATTGCGAGTTTAATACGAGCAAAGAACAAAATGTGCGCGCGTATTATATGTAAAACCATCAAATAAGAGATTTATTATTCCACTACGAAAAGATTTTGTTATTTTCTGTTCTCTTTTCTGGTAAGAGTATTGAAATACACCCGGCATTATCTGTCCATCAGTATATGGCGCGTGCGAATGACGTAGACAAAATAGAAAGCCATTGAAATGTCTTTGTCCGTATTCGCTCTGTTCTGTATGAAACCGGTCAAACCGGGACACTAGAGTGTATAACGGTCTTGTATTTTGCGCGTTTTCTTGACCTTATTTGGCGAAATGATATAATAGTGGAATAATAAAGATTATTATTATACAATGCTGATGCTATCTCAATTTTGATTGGCTAAAAGCACCCCGCTAATTCTAGATGGCGCTGTGTCATCGCGTCACATCTACAGACACTGGCGTTTATGCATGTAGGTATGACGCGTTTTTGCAGACAATGGTTTTCGTCACCTGACAAGCTAGCCGGCGGTTTGAGCAAGATTGTCATGGCGGAGTCCGCTCCAAGATTCGCGTCAGTCTCAGAAGCGGATTTAGGACACCTTGTTGACGACAAGGACGCAAAGAACACCAAACGAGCTACCAAGAGAGCTCTTAGAGTTTTACAGCAGTATTTGAAGGAGAAGAAAGTTCCCGAACCGCAAACCAAAGACGGCATCAGTAACGTTCTCAAACTATTTTATGCCGAAGCTAGAAAAGTCGATGGAACTTCTTATTCCAAAAGCACTCTCAACAGCCTGAGATTTGGACTGGGCAGACACTTCAAGGCGACTCTTGGCTTCGATATAATAAACGATCCAGCATTTGCCGAGGCAAACAAAGTTTTTGGCGCCAAGTGCGTTGAACTAAAACGACAAGGGCTCGCCAAAGTCGAACACACGCCACCGATCTGCGAAGAAGATCTTAAAAAGCTGTACGAAAGCGATGTTTTTAACCAAAACAGCCCGGAAACGCTTCAAAACAAAGTTTTTTTCGAGGTTATGTTGTACTTTTGTCGCCGAGGAAGGCAAAATCTTCGTGAACTCAAAAAAGCTGATTTTTCATTCAGCACGGATGGCAAAGGTGCAAAATATGTGTGCAAAACAACAGATGAACTCACAAAGAACCGACGAGAAAATGATGAAGGATTTGAAGGAGGCGTGATGTTCGAGAAACCAGGACCACACTGTCCTGTGGCTTCATTTGAACGGTACATACAGCACCTGAATCCCTCAAACGAATTTTTGTTTCAGCGGCCGAAGAAAAACGCCGGCATATCTGATCAAGTGTGGTACGATAACATGGTTGTCGGAGAGCGTTTGCTCGGTGAAAAAATGAAAAGGATCTCTCGAGAAGCCAAACTTTCAAAGTGTTACACCAATCACTCGATCAGGGCAACGGCGGTTACAATCCTGGACAAGTCCGGGTTCGAAGCAAGGCATATCATGGCGGTGAGCGGGCACAGAAATGAATCCAGCATTCGGAGCTATAGCAGGACTGACATTTCAACCAAGAGAAAAATGTCGGAAACCCTGACGACAGAGTGCGAGGTGAGAGGTGAGGAAGTGGCTATTAATCCGCACCAGTTATCTCCTGTTATTAGCCTTTCTCAAGAGGAATTTATTGTACAGAACTCTCATTCAGAGATAACGAAAAATTTTAATTTCTTCAACTGTAATGTCAACATTCATTAAACGCAAATCGGGAACATTTTTCATAAGACCGTACAACTTAACTTTAGAATTTTGTTCAAAAGTTTCAGTTCGATTCAGTTTTTCCTGAAACGTTTTCAGATGTTTTAAGCTTAAATCCTTTCTGTAAACCTTTTGAATTCCGCTTTACACGTTATTCACGGCTGTCATTAATAAAGATGTTTACACTGAAACGTGTCATTGCGTGGCTTACTTTGTCGTTGTTCTGTGAAATGTCTCAACGCTTGTACATTTATAATTGTATAATAAAACAATTATTGGATTCGGTTTTCGCATGATAGCGAAATTATCAAGGCCTCGGTTTGTGTTATCCGCCTCAGCCTTCGGCTTCGGCAGATAACACAAACCTCGGCCTTGATAATTCTCGCTATCATGCTCAACCTCATCCAATAATTGCTTATTATTGATCAAAACTTAAGGACTTCGGTTTTGATTTGCTGTCGTCTTTAAGCTGAATTTCACTAGCGATAGAGTCGTAGTCAGAGTTGTAATCAGAAGGGGTATGGCAAAGGGTAGTACGTCATTGAGTCGTCAGCAAATTTTCCGATTTTGCTAATGATTTTGTCGCTTAGGATCAGGCGGAAACCTGATTGTCAGATTCTTAAGCCGAAGTGGAAGAATAGACCAATTACATCTGTTGGAGACAGGCATCAAAAGTGGTTGATTCCTCTGCTTCCGCTTGCGACTCCGACCATCTGGTTTTCACTATATCGCTTAAGCTAAGGAATAATAAACGCAATTGCAAGAATGTGGAAACCTGCTGATTCTTCCGAATCCAATTCCGTGGAACGGCGACGGCGCGTTAAAGATAATGTGTATTAATAAAATTAAACTAAAAACTGCTCTTATTTAAGTAGAATAGGTGAAGTGTTTATTTTATCACTGAAGAAAGGAGGGGGGCAGAAAAAAAATTATGGCAAACGTTTTCACATGAATTGTCAAAAATGCGTAAGAAGGAACTTTTCAATATACCGAAAATATTCCTCCTCGATTATGTGTTAGGCAAATATGGTGAGCCAACTGTAGCAGACTTACACGGATATTTTTATCACTGAGAATTCGGTGTCCAGATGAGGACAAGATGGCGAAATATTAGACTGCGACCAGCCCCTCTTTTGAACGAAAATCCTTAGGGAAGAACGAAAAAAACTGAGCGAGCCAATATTCTTGGGGGAAGTGCGGGGGCGCCGGAAGGCGAGTGGAAAGAGAGACTGCTCTGCTTTCATATAGCGATTGTGAAGCTCTTTGACAGCACTCTTTTTTAAATGCATGTGTTACGCCGGTGATTTATGCTTTTAATTCACGCCCTCGCATCATCAGCGACAATCGGGCCGAATTGAAATCTTTGAAAATTTATATCTTGCTAAATTTTTTTCCTGCAAAAATAATTTTGGTCTGAAAATAGAGTTTGGGAAGAGTACAATACAGTGAGAAGAACTGTTTTTTGTTCAGGGGGATATTTGAACGTTGACTACGTGTTTGTGACAGCACGTGACTCGGTAAAAAAAATTACTCCTGCAATTTAGTTTTGGCACCTAAATGCAAAATGTAGCAAAAATAACGTCAGTCTTTCCCTACTTATCCCAAGAGCAAATACGGCATGTACGTCCCAGGATTTGGCGATCAGCTTTTGAGTCATTCATATTTTGGCTGATTAGATCTTTTACAGATCCTGCGTTTACTCGCAGCATTTTCGTTGCGTGGTTCCTTGCCTATTGTTTGCTTTTATGTGCATTTGGTATTTGCTGTGCTACAGCCTGCTAACGAGAGCCAACCAGCTCTAGAGAGCTGTCCACCGTTGCCGAATTCTGTTAATTCTCGGTTTGGTCTCTATCATGTCGCTGTCGTGTTAAGGTTTCTACGCAGTCCGATCAGCCTTGCAGAAATTTGAGCTATTTAATATGTCATTGTTAGTGACATAGACTAATAAAGGTTGCTGACAATTGTGCATCATCACCGACCAATAGAATTACTCCGTCACCAGAATGCCGGGCTTCAGAATCGCTGACTGATGAAAGCAGCACAGTCTCTCTTTTCGCTCACCTTCTGGCGCCCGCGCTACTCGCGACTCACGGCTTTGCAGCTTGCGCGCGCGACTCGCGCGTACTTATTCGTACTCGCTCAGTTTTTTTTCGTTCTTCTCGCGGATTTTCGAGCAAAAGAGAGACAGCTGGCAATGCAGCAAAACATAAACGGTACCCTTTACCTGGTAAATTTGCCTGTAGGCATAGTTTTACAAATTGCCAAATAGTTTGGTGTTTAAGTCGAGTGTGTACAAATGTCCTAAGTTGAGGCGCAGTGGTTTAGTGGACAGAAGTGACGAAAGCGGAATGGGAATCGGAGTCGGAATCAGAAGAATCATCTAACCTAGTGTGAATCAATACGACAGAAACAGAAACGGAAGCCTCGCGAAACATTAAAATTCAACTTGATATCGAGGTCCAGAGGACACATGCAACAGAAAATAATAAACATGATTATTTAATTTCTTTTGTTTGTATCCCCTTAGCCTCATATTGTGAAGCTGAATTTTAATATATCGAAAGGAGCCTTTTGGTTGATTTTTCCACTTGCGCTTCCGATTTCGATCAACCAGTTGACAGTTGATTTCAAGCGATGAAATTGGAAGCTGCGGAATCGGGGGAGAAAAGAAACGTTATCCTTGCGATTCCGATTCCGTCGAGCCAACGATTGCGGAACGAAAGGTTCTTCGTGGTTCCGATTCCGCCGCCAGTGTGAACCAGCCCTAAGCTCTCACGAATCCGCTTTTGATCCTGACTCCCTTAAGCACAGCTAAAGTGGAAGGAATCAATGTACCGGGAAAAAAGTTTTTTATTGTCTAAGCGAATAACACCATTCCCTACTTCACTACCTCTATTATATCTTTTACATTACGATTTTGTATGATGTCGTTTTCAATAGCATTATTTCCACCCTTTGACGTCATCGGCGTTGATGTAATTCACCCCAAATTTAATGAGATTCCACCGAAAATTTCCAGAAACCGTGGTACGTACCAGAGTACTCAAGCTGCCAAATATTTTAATATTTAAGAGTGTGTACAAATGCCCTCAGTAGATTTACTGATCAAAAGGCGATGCCTTGAGTTTTGTTGAATGGTTTCTTTTTTGTTTTCAAATGCAGTACGGAGATTGATAGGTAATATTTATGAAAAACTAAACTAAAAGCAACTCCATTAGTAGACTGGGTGAAGTGTTTATTTGTAGCTGAAATGAAAATAGATCCAAGGCTGTTTAGAGAGATAGAACAAACCCTTTACTGGCCACAGCTTGATTGTGATGGTGCTGTCAGTCTACACACTTACATAACATTAAATGTCATCGTAAATGCCTAAGAAGGAGCGTGTTAATACACTTAAATGTTCCTCCTCGATTTCGTGTTAGACAGTCGGCTGTAGTAGACACACGCTGTCTTTTGTATCACAATAATTCGGCTTTCACATAAGGACAGAACGACAAAATATAAACGGGATTGTTTGTTTGGTATATTTGCCTGTAAGTGCAGTCTTACAAACTGCCAAATATTTTAATATTTAAGTGGAGTGTGTACAAATGTTTTAAGTGGTGGCGCGGTGGTGTAGTGGTGGCTTTTGTAGAGTGTGTAGAAATGCCCTCAGTAGATTAAGTGATCAAAACGCGATGCCTTGTGTATTGTTGATTTCTTTCTTTCTTTTCAGAACTGCGACGGAAATTGGAAGGTAATGTGTATTAATAATTAAAATTAAACTAAGAACTGATTCATTTTAAGTAGAATAGGTGAAGTGTTTATTTGTAGCTGAAATCAAATTATGTCCAAGGCTGTTTAGAAAGTGAACAAACCCATTACAGGCCACAGCGTGATTGTGATGGTGCTATCGACAAACGCAAAAAACTTTACAGTAATGAGTACAGCAACACAACTGACGCTTGTCTTACTTCACGCTGGGCTAGTACAGAAATTTTTTTTTTTTTTGGATTTTTTTAGAGGGGGTGGTGGTGGGCGCTTATCAAGTTTTTGGGCCTCTAGGGTGGGCGCTCATTCGAAGGTGGGAGGTTAATCGAATAAATGCGGTATGTGAAGTTACGCCTACAGTCGTTACATACTACATAGTTAAGACAAACGGAAGTACCGTCGCTTACAATACAGTGAAAGTTATGTTCTTTTGTTCTTTTCATCTCGAGACCGGGAAGAAGAAGGTAGTGTGTATGAAAAAAGTTAGACAGCTAGTCTTACCAGTTGCCGAATATGTTGATATTTAAGAGTCTGTACGAATGCTCTTTGTAAGTTAACTGATCAAGGCGATGTATTGAGTAATGCTGATTCACGTTTCTTTGTTATTTCCAGATCTACCCCAAGGTAATGTGTACGTAAAAAGTGAAACTAACAGCTGCTCCATTGTAAGTAGAATACTTTTAGATGAAGTGTTTGTAACTTAAATTAAATTGGATCTAAGTCTGTTTAAAGAGTGAATTAAAAATGTCTTTACCTGCCAGAGCTTGATTGTACAGGATGTTATCACCAACGGAAAATCACTGAAGAGAGGAGGAGGGCAGAAAACAAATTGGGGCAAACGTTTTCACATTAATTGTCAAAAATGCGTAAGAAGGAACTTTTGGGTATACCGGAAATGTTCCTATTATGTTGTTTTGTTGATTGTTTCTTTTTTCTTTTCAAAACGGCGACGGCGCGTTAAGGTAATGTGTATTAATAAAATTAAACTAAAAACTGCTCCATTTTAAGTAGACTAGGTAAAGTTTACTTTATCACTTAAGAAAGGTGGAGGGCAGAAAAGAAATAATGGCAAACGTTTTCACATTTATTGTCAGAAATGCGTAAGAAGGAGCTTTTCGATATACCGAAAATGTTCCTTCTCGATTATATTTTAGGCAAACATAGTGAGCCGGCTGTAGCAGACTGAGACTGGTTTTGTATCACAAGAATTCGGTTTTCACATGTGGACAGGATGGCGAAACATTAGACTTGGACCAGCCTCTCTTTGGTCGAAAATACGTAGGGAAGAACGCAGAAAACTGAGCGAGTACGATATTCTTGGGGGGAGTGCGCGGGCGCCGGGAGGCGAGCGGAAAGAGAGACTGATCGCTTTCATATAACGATTGTGAAGCTCTTTGACAGCGCAAATTTTTTTTAATACGATACTCCGGCGATTTATGCTTTTAATTCACGCCCGCGCATCATCAGCGACAAGCAAGCCGAATCGAACTCTTTGAAAGTTCATATTTTGCTTAACATGTTTCCTGCAAAAATAATTTTGATCTCAAAATAGAGTTTGGGAAGAGTACAATACAGTGAAAAGAACCTTTTTTTGCTCCGAGGGATATTTTAACGTTGAGTGCGTGTTTGTCACTGCATGTGACTCGGTAAAACAAAAAATATGGTTTTGGTACCTAAATGAACCTAACGAAATGTAGAATGCAGCAAAAATAACGTCAGTCTTTCCCCACTTATCTCTGAAATCCACTGCTGCCCCCTCTCAGTTGTCAAATCTTCGGTGAACGGCCCGTGCGTTTCGACACTTCTCGGTACACGATTAAATCAAATTTCCGGATCTCTTGAGCTTTTGTTATCAGTGCCAACTTTAAGATCGAACTCACTGTTCCTTAGTTGCTCCTCGGCTATACTTCGAAGCAGGACGACAACAATCACGGCTGGAGCAACAGAGTCGATCGCACTTTTTGCCACAGAATAGGTTTCATTTGGTAAATTAGGATTTTACCAAAACCTGTCGGAAAAACCAGCGAAAAACATCTTCCTTTTATTTCAAGAGGAACAAGTACGGCATGCACGTTCCAGGATTTGGCGCTACTTAATATGTCACTATTAGTGACTTAGACTAGTAAAGGTTGCTGACAAGTTTGCGTCATCACCCACCAATAGAATTACTCCGTCACCAGAATGCCGGGCTTCAGAATCGCTGTATAAAAGCAGCACAGTCTCTCTTTTTGATCGCCTTCCGGCGCCCGCGCTTCTCGCGGCTCACGGCTCACGGCTTTGCAGCTCGCGCGCTTGAACCGCGCGTACTTGTTCGTACTTTCTCTGGTTTTTTCGTTGTTCTCCGCGGATTTTCGAGCAAAAGAGAGAGCTCTCGCAATGTAGCAAAACATAAACGGTATCCTTTGCCTGGTTAATGTTCCTTTACGTATAGTTTTACAAACTGCCAAATATCAGTGGTGTTTGTCGAGTGTGTACAAATGTCCTTAGTCGAGGCGCAATGGGAATGGGAGTCGGAGTCGAAATCAGAAGAATCTCTGACCTAGTGAGAATCAATGCGACAGAAGCAGAAGCGGAAGCCTCGCTTTTTTTTTTTTAAATGGCGGCAGGCTGTCATGGTTCCCGTTCTAAATTTCACGTAAAGGGATTGAGAATGATCATTGTAATAGGCTCCTCTTGAAACATTAAAATTCAACTTGATATCGAGGTCCAGAGGACACACACAACAGAAATCAATGAACATGATTATTTAATTTCTTTTGTTTGTTTCCCCTTGACCTCATATTGTCTAGCTTAATTTTAATATGTCGAAAGGAGCCTTTTGGTTGATTCTTCTACTTGCCCTTCTGATTCTGATCAACTAGTTGACAGTTGATTTCAGCAATGACATCGGAAGCTGCAGAATTGGGAGAGAAAAGAAACATTATCCTTCTGATTCCGAATCTGTCGAGCCAACTTTTGCGGAACGAAAGGTTCTGTGCGCTCCCAATTCCGCCGCCAGTGTGAACCAGCCCTAAGCGCTCACGGATCCGCTTTCGACCCCGACTCCCAGTAGTTTAGCACAAGTTAGCTGTAAGGAATCAATGAACCAGGTAAAAAAAGTTTTATATTGCCTAAGCGAATAACACCATCCAATCCTCGACTCCGATAATGTCACTATTAATTATTCTATCTTTTAGATTGATGATTTCGTATGATGTCGTTTCCAATAGCATTACCTCCACCCTTTGTCGTCATCGGTATTAATGTATTGCAACCAGAAACCGTGGTGCCTAGTATAGTATGTACTCAAGCTTCGAAATATTTTGATAGTTAAGAGTGTGTTCAGTAGATTTACTGATCAAAAGGCGATGCCTTGAGTTTCGTTGATTGTTTTTTTGTTTTTTTGTTTTTTCAGAGACAGCACGGAAATGCCTAGGTAATACATTAACTAAAAGCTGCTCCATTTTAAGTAGAATAGGTGAAGTCTTTATTTGTAGCTGAAATTAAATTTGATCCAAGGCCGTTTAGAGAGCGAACAAACCCTTCCCGGCCATAGCTTGGTTGTGATGTTGCTGTCAGTCTACACACTTACATAACATTAAATATCATCGTAAATGCCTAAGAAGGAGCGTGTTAATAGCAGTAGCACAGTCTCTCTTTTCGATCGCCTTCTGGCGCCCATGGTACTCGCTGCTCACGGCTTTGCAGCTCGCGCGTACTTATTCGTACTTGCTCAGTTTTTTTTCTCGTTCTTCTCCGCGGATTTCCGAGCAACAGAGAGACTGCTCGCAATGTAGCAAAACATAAACGGTACCCTTTGCCTGGTAAATTGCCTGTACGTATAGTTTTACAAACTGCCAAATATGTCGGTGTTTACTGAGGTCGAATGTGTACAAATGTCCTAAGTGGAGGCGCAGTGGCAAAATGGACAGAAGTGACGAAAGCTGAAAGGGAATCGGAGTCGGAATCAGAAGAATCTTCTGACCTGGTGTGAATCAATACGACAGAAGCAGAAACGGAAGCCTCGCTTTTTTAAAATGGCCGTAGGCCGTCATGTTTTCCGTTCTCAATTTCACGTAAAGGGATTGGGAATGAGCATGTAATAGGCTCCTCTTGAAATATTGAAATTCAACTTGATGTCGAGGTCCAGAGGACACATACAACAGAAATAAATATACATGATTTCCCTTTGCCTCATATTCTCAAGCTGAATTTTTGAATATATCGAAAGGAGCTTTTTGGTTGATTCTTCTACTTGCGCTTCTGATTTCGAGTGTGTACTCAAGCTGCGAAATATTTTGATAGTTAAGAGTGTGTTCAGTAGATTTACTGATCAATAGGCGATGCCTTGAGTTTCGTTGATTATTATTTTTTTTTTTTCAGAGACAGCACGGAAATGCCTAGGTAATACATTAACTAAAAGCTGCTCCATTTTAAGAAGAATAGGTGAAGTGTATTTGTAGCTGAAATTAAATTTGATCCGAGGCTATTTAGAGAGCGAACAAACCCTTCCCGGCCACAGCTTGATTGTGATGGTGCTGTCAGTCTACACACTTACATAACATTAAATGTCATCGTAAATGCCTAAGAAGGCGCGTTTTAATTCACTCACAATGTTCCTCCTCGATTTCGTGTTATACAGTCGGCTGTAGTAGACACACGCTGTCTTTTGTATCAAAAGAATTCAGCTATGACAGGAGGAAAGGACGACAATACATTAACGGGACTTTCTGCTTAGTATATTTGCCTGTACGTGTAGTCTTACAAACTGCTAAAATATTTTGGTATTTAAATCGAGTGTGTTCAAATGTATTAAGTGCTGGTGCGGTGCTGTAGGGGTTAGTACGGCGGGGTTTTGATGTGACGACCGGAAGGTCTGAGGGTTAGTGGGTCCATTTGTTCTCGGAAATTTTGATAGTTGTGATTATACTTGTTTTTGGCACTTTGTGTCGTCCAATTCAGTCCACATTCATACTTGTGAGAAAACAAATCGGCCACGGTCGTCCGATTTTTAATTTTTTTTTTTTTTTTTTTTGCAATTATTAACATGAACATACTTACATTTTGATACTGTAAATACAAAATACATACCGTATTTATTCCGTTACCTGCCCTGGGCGCACATTTAGTTTTGGTCCACGAGGGTGAGTGCTTATTCTCGGAGGGCGCTTATTATTTTCCCAAAATTTTTACAGCAAGCAAGGACATTTTTAGAGAACTACAAAACTAGGAATAACAAGTTTATTTCGGTTTTACAAGACGAAACAAAGTGCAAAAGCTAACATGAGCGAGCCATAAAAATATAAAAGTTCATTAATTGACTACCGTATCTAATACCAATTTTGGAACACAACGGACGCTCCTCTTACTTCACGCTGGGCTAGTACAGAATTTTTTTTGAATTTTTGCTAGGAAGGCAGGGGTGGTAGTGGGCACTTATGAACTTTTTCGGCTTTCAGGGTTGGCGGTTAATCGAATAAATATTGTACATGAAAGTTACCTACTACAAACCCCTATTGAGCGGCCACCTATTTAATGACCACCCCTTATTTAGTAAGTACCCATCTTTAAAGTCTTGAAACCAACCACATGCGCAAGTGCTGCAAAAGATGCCACGGTTTTTCAACTCCGCTTGATTTAATCGTTTTCATAGCTTCTATTTCCGCGAATAATAAAAATATGAACCTCACAATAAGTTGGGACTTGATATTGGATATCAGGAGGTAGAATTTGTGCGGCGAATTTATGGTATTTCTGCCTCACTCAGTCATTATTATTAGAAAGGCTTCTCACACATGGAGGCTCCGCCGTGAATTGGTTGATATCTTAACTCAGCTGCAGTCCTGGATATTACCATTTGTATGGAGGTCCTCCGATTAGATATAGATATATTATATCCCAAATAATTATAACTGAGTGGTTTCGAAAATGAGCCGGTTGTATTTATGATGCATTACCGTGGGAGAGACATGAACTTATTTGACTAAATGCCGGTACAATTTGTTTGGAGGTTATAATAATAATAATAATAATAATAATAATAATAATAATAATAATAATAATAATAATAATAATAATAATAACTACTTATATAGCGCTTATCCAGTTCTGTTCTAAGCGCTTTACAAAGTAAAAATCATATTTGTTTAAAATAATTCGAAAAAAGATGAGTCTTAAGTTTACGTTTAAAAACGTTTAAATTGTCGCAATTACGGATGTCGATAGGTAGTTTGTTCCAGAGTTCTGGGGCCGAAACAGCGAAAGCTCTGGAGCCATACGACTTTAGATTATGGTTGATATGACATAGGCGAAATGCGTCAGACGACGATCGGAGCGTTCTTGAAGTTGTATAGCGGCGTATCAGGTCTTGTATGTAGATGGGGGACTGTTGGTGAAGAGCTTTGTGGGTGAGCAGAATTATTTTGAATTTGATTCGGTCGGAAACTGGAAGCCAGTGGAGTACTGATGGAGAGGTTGCTGGATTCTTCTCTTGATTGCGAGGATAATGTTAAATCTTCAGTTATCGTTGGATGTGGCTGTATTAGTGTTGACAGCGTCAAGCAAATTTCTCCACGACTTTGGAATTGCCGCGGAAATACCTTTTAGCAACATTAAATCATTTTATGTAATCCCTTGATTCCTGAAAAGGGTCCAAGACTTCAGCCTGCCATTCTCAGAGACAGTGTCACCAACGTATTTTTCCTATTCCAAGAAGCTTGTCACTGAGTACGGGAATAAATTTATGTATTTTTTCCGATTGGGCTTCTGATTACGTCTCTTACGTTGCAGTGAAAACGAGATCGCCGGAGTCGTTACCAGGAGCGGAAGAATATACCAATCACAGTTTATGAGAAACCGGGATTGTGATTGATTTATTTTTCCGCTTCCGCTTGCGAATCCGACAATCTGTTTTTTACTAGATTAGCCCAGTCGCTAGAAAATGGAAACATTCTGATTCTTTCGACTCCAATTCCGTCGAGCTTTCGACTCCGTTGTTTGGTTTACAGTAGAGCGCTCGCAATTAATTAGAATTCGGCTCTCATATGAGTACAAGCGGCAAACGTATTAACAACAACAACAACAACAACAACAACGACTGCTTTATCATCAGGTTGAATGTCCAAGTGCATGGTCCCTCGATATCAAATGTTGACCGTAAAAGGTCAGAAAAACATTTGTTTAACAAAGTGCTGGAAAGATTTTTGGCTTCGGGCTTCGGGCCTCGTGGGCCGGGTTTGATATACCAACCGGTCGAGGAGGTCTTTTTTTTTTCTAAATGTTCGGAGATAGCGGACAATTCAGATTGCGTAGAACACCAAGGTCGTTGATTTTCGAATATATTGAAAGCCATTATACAGTTTCAATAAACGTTGTCAGACTAAAGCGTCAACCTTGGTCGACAAGACCTTTGGGTAAAATTGGATTTTATATTTGAGTAAAACTTACTTTACCCAAGCAGTGCGATAGAAACCTTTATGGAGGTGGGAAATGATACAATACGATAGTAAATTAACTTAGGTAACAAATTTTCTTTTCTTAGCACATTGGCTTGGTGATACTCCACCAAAAAAAGGTGCTAAAAGGCTAATGAACACAAGAGAACCTAAGCCGGTGAACTTTACAAGACAGCAGAATTACAGGGAGCTGCAAGACGAACTGGAACGTGAGTTTTACTTAGTTTCTTCAAAGCTAGTCAGAGAGAATCATATTGACCAACTGCGTCCCTCGTTAGCATGGCAACCAATTTCTTTTTAATAAGGATACCTGTCATGAAAGGTTCATGATCTGAGGACCATACGTTTGAAAACCTTATGTCGCGGACATTTCGACGCTGGTTCAGTTTATTTTTTTTACGTTCTAATGACTGCTTAAAAGAGGTACAACGTTTAATTTGGGGTTCTCATTTGCATTTAAGTATGAATAAGCCACCGAAATACTACAGATCAATGAGTCAAAATTTAGAACGTCTGTCCTGGTTAATTCTTTATTTCTAAGCACTGCTGTTATCTAATCGTGGGGAAATAGAGGGTCTGAGAGGACATTTTTTCCGTCAATTAGTCGCACTTAGCAAAGTTTTGCGAGAATTTGTTTACTTTGCGGTCAAAATCTGTCAACGAGACACTTTTCCTAGTGCGACCCTAACTTTTATGGTTGGGAAATATTTGGAAATCGGCAAAGACATCAAAGGCGCCGTAGTGCTTGGGTGGAGGCAGGCAGATTTCTGAAAACTCGGGCTTAACAATAGGAATCACAGGGAAAACTGACATCACTTTTTACTAAACAGCAAACAGAAAATATGCAATAAAATTAAACAGTGCGCGAGATCTGCTTCAGTTCGCGCTCTTTCTTTACCATGGACGGACGTGGATTTTATAATTATTACAATTCATCACAGTTCACCGTTTTTTTTTTCGGTGGCAGCGCAGAGTATTCGCAATATATGTATTCTCAAGGCCAAAGTTATAGTCCTAAGGAGGCAACTATTGAAAGCCCTTTGCAGAATTCCTCTGCACCGTCGTCTCATGAGCTAGTCGAACTCAGCGGACCAGTTCGTCGTCTTCTTCTACTGAGGAAAGACAGGTGTACGCCCGCTGGTCGAACGAAGATGAAAGAATATTGCTAGAATTATGGGCCAGAAATTTTGAGTGAAGATTTTTTTATGCAAAGTGTCATCACAAACATTTTTTTTTACCTTGTGCGACCCTGATAGCTGAAAGGTAAAGTTAGTTTTCCGGTTGAGATTTCAATTTTTTTTTTTTTTGCCGGCCCAAGTGCGACCCATACCTAATAATCCCTCGACTGAACTCAGAATAAAGCGGTCGGATAAACCCATACGTTATGACCCTGATAAGAGGCGTTTCTAAATACTCTCCCAGAATTATGGGTATCAAAATTTTCATTTTCCCATGCAGTGACATAGGTTGGTTGGTTGGAGGCTCCTTCATAGGCGAGATGTTTCTTGCAATTAATGTGACTGCGTGATGCAGTTAAGCCTTTATGTGTTGCTTGTGATGGACTGCGTGACTGCGAGATGCGGTTCGTAAGTCCAACCCTACAAAAATGACCCTTGCTCGCCAACGAGTCCTCAGTAGCTCAGAGGTTAGAGCATCCGATCTAGAACACGGAGGGTCGTGGTTTCGAATCCCATCTGGGGCTCAGATTTTTTCTGTGTCCTCTTATGGTCGATCCTTTACATCTCCCTGTATTTTCCTTTATAACATCATGCAGTGACATAGGTTGTTTGATTTCTGCCGGAAGTTTTCTTATTTTGCAAAATTATTTCATGCATGTTTTTCAGCTCAGTGACTTTAACAATGAAACGATGCAACTTTGACCTTGTCTTCCAGATGGTAGCACAGAAATTGACAAGTCGTCCTTGACAGCTTTGTGCTTCAATTTCTGTCTAAAATGTTGCAGGCAAATGAATTTTGTCCCGAAGCGCAATTTAGACCTAACTGTCACCTTGTTGATATGCTACGTTGTTTTAAAATGGAAATTAAGAAAATTTTAATTTGCTTTTATTTCAAGGTTTACTACGAGGTTAAAATGTTACCTTATAAGGACGTAGGCTCCTCATATAGTCCGCCCTATGAAATCCCACTTACCTCTCCGCAATCAATTAAGAGTCCAAGGTAACAAATCAACAAGTAAATATGACAACACCATTTTTGTTTATGCAGAGGAAAAGCGGAGAAGCGCCAAGCTGAAGCAGGAAATAAGGGAACAAGCGGTCCAGCTTCAGAGTAAGTTCGACGTTTGCTACGAAACCTTTAAATAACGGCAGCAGATTAAAGCTGTAGACACTCGAGGTGCCATTTTTTCCAGTGAAAAAGTCATTCAGAAGCAACTTCTCATACATTCTCTCAGACGAAATCGAATTGATGCTCTTACAACTTGCAAGGTAATCATTGACGTTTTTGTCAGCGCCTAATGTGTTGCGTGTACGCATTTGTTGTTAAAATCTAACCGAATGTCCTGAAAAATAAATACGGCAGAAGGGGAAAGTTTAGTACTGCTTGTTTTCGCCGGACTAATTTAAAGATTTACTGAATTGTGCAATTTCATTTCGCATTTTTTGCTTGTGTAAACAAATTTCCTCCTCAGCATCTTTCAATTTCAAGACACACAAGTGCCGAGTAGAGATGGAAATGATCGGTAGTCCTTGAGTTATTAAAAAAAAATGGCCTTATTGATGACTGCGAAAAAGTTTTTTTCGATGGATTTTCGTTACTCCATCACTTGGTCGATGCCGGCGATCGCTAGGCACGCTCGTATTTTATCTGTTGGAGTTGAGCAAAATCGAGCAAAATTAGTAATGAATTGAACGGAAATCAACTCCTCCCAGTCTTTGACACAAAATGTATCCTTGCCATTTCATGTTTGTAGAAAATTACGATATTCATGTAAGCCAAGGGCTTGAAGTAGGAATGCGGCCCTTGAACACGGTTCACATCAATGTCTGCTTGGGAACGAACGTGCTCTGTTTGAATGATATGATCCCGTTAAGCACTGATGTTTAAGTTAGATCTTTTTCATCATTGACCTCAACGCTAATGTATTGCAACGTCACTTAAAGTTATAAGTTCATGTTGTTTGGATTCTTCGTAATTTGTGCAAGTCCGTTAGTTTTTAGACTAAGTGTTGGCGAACTAACCAGGTATTAAACTATTAGGAACCGCTTTCATTTTGAACTCTTTGAAAAAGAAAATGAAATATTTACTTTTCTGTACCAAAAGGTCCTGCAAAAGTTCTGCCTGTTTTCGCTTTGTTTCGCAGGAGACGGCACGTTTAGGGTCACTATTGTAATTTTGTTTTAGTTGCTTTAAGTGGAGGCCGATCACCGCAAATTCTCAGGTGTGATTTTTTTTTATTTTTACCAGGTATCGTTCTTAATTCAAACCCCTTTCTCAACGAAGTTATATGCTTAGGCCTGTGTGGCAAATACCTTCCCATAACCAAGTCACGTGGTCCCCCTCCCATCCCTTGGAGTCTCGTCAGAAACTGAAAATTTGATTTTGTTCCGCACGAGGAATTGTTAATTATTTTCATATTAATTCGATCAGTTCCGCAACTTGTGACATGCAGAAAGGGCTATCGTTAATAATTTTCGCTCATCCACAAAAACAGGAGCTACAATTACCAGCTTTCAAGTGAGCTTATCCACAGACCTAATGATTACGATTAAACTGTAGCACGTACTTGAACGTACCATAATCCCAGCAGTCACACTTGACTCCTGCTTTACAAACATTATCACCCTTTGAACTGAACTTTCTTGGTTGCTTTATGTCCTGAAAAGCACCAATTGCTACAAATGTTTAATAGATACTTAAATTCACCCGCCAGCACATGCGGCGACTAAGAAACCACTTACACAACCAAAAAATAGCTCTTGCACGTTCTGCGTGCCTAATTTTTTTTTTCAAGTTGAGTTGATCTGAACCAAAATCGAATTCAAGATACTGTAATTTAAGCTTTGAAATTATCTTTTATGTTCACTAGAATCTTTGTAGGTAAAATCACATTGTGTGGCTAACTTATTAAAATGATTGAAGTGAAGACGTATTTTTTTTCGTTATTTTAGTGTTGCTTGGTTTTTTATGTTATTAAACTTTTAGCTAATCGGTAGTTGCTATTGACACATTTTCTGTTGTGATTTTGGTTAGACCTTAACCACAAAATTATATCGCGTTGAGCAATACAAAATGGTGTCGCAACGTCTATTACGTGTCCGAAAACAAGCTATCTTTCACAAATTATAGTGCAAAATATTTTATCGAACGCGATTATTAGTTCGGCGGTGCACTAAGGACCGGTTCCAGTGAAAAATCTATTCACTTTAACTTAAGCTTAATTCCAGGACAGAATTGCAATTCGTCTCAAACCTGCTGTGTGAATATCTTCGAAGTATAAAGATAAGCCAGTGTTATCTCGGGATTGTTACGTTGTTCTGACCACCCCACCCCGGTCAAATTCAACACAAGGAACACGCCCAACACAGGAGCATAGAGCATAGATTTGATAGCATCGCTCTTCTGTCCCAGACCCTGCTTCTATTCCCCCTCTTTATAATTTTCCTTGTTGACAAACGTACCCACCAAAAGGGGGTCGTGAAAAATAAACAGATTGGCTGATCTTAGCAGCCAAATCAAGAATTAAGGCTAATGAAAATATGACAGCTTGTGGAAGATAATTTAATAAAAATCAACCCTATTGTTAGCTTTACTGTCATGTTATCATGTTATGTCTGTGAATGATATCAAACGTCTTTAAAGATTGAAATTAATCTTTAAAAAAACCCAACATTTGCAAAGGCATGTTTTTTACAGATGCCAAGCAATGTTGTCAAATTTTTAACAAGTTCCTGAAACTATAAAGAACTAGTAATGACGAGACTGTTGCTAAATTTAAAATAATAAGTTACCACGTAAGAACTGTAAGGGAATTTCAACTTAATACCAAGAATAGATTCTATTCATATTCATCGAGCACAGCCATACTTTAAACCAGTGAGTGGATCCATTTCTTTAATACAGAAATCTCATGTCGCGACCGTGATTCATTTTTGTTATTTAGCTACATTTTTCTCATCATTTGTGTTACTAAATTCGTTGCAGAGAGCGGGTTGTTTGTAGACTGAACTCACGATTGTCAGTAACAATAACAAGCAGATTTATTCGCCAATACAAGAATTCTTCACTGCTCACAGATTCTTGTCACACAGACTTTAGCACACAGCTCTGGGACACAGCTTTTACACTTGAAACAGCACACAGCTACTTTAAGTAGGTCTGGCACACGCCCTTTGAATAGACTTTTTAACACACTGTTTACACTTCTCAAAAGAAAACTCGCTCTCAAACTGCTAAACTCGCTGACCTATATAGTCGTGAAACAAGGTTCTAGAACTTTCTTATTTTTTTTTTTATTTTCAGTGACATTACATCGCTATGCTATTTAAAGGCAATTATGTAAACCATCACTCAGTATTCTAACATGTTCTGGAATGTTCCATAGAACGTACTAGAATGTTCAATAGAATGTTCTGAAACGTTTCGGGAAATAAAAACAATTTTCGAAACAATTTGTAATTTTAATTACTTGTTTCAAGTAATTTCTTATATTGAATTTCTTACTTTGTGTTGTAGTTGCTCATGAGAGTGTCATCACCTCGAGCATGTCTTAGAAAATAAAGTGGAGTTTTTACCCTTAGGTTACCAAGATTGGGAAGCAAGTAGCCTACCGCTCTATAAATTGGAGAAGCGTCCACGTGGACTGTGCGTCATTATCAACAACGTAAACTTTGAAGGCCATGCGGAACGTGGAGGCGCCGAATTCGACGAGAAAGCCTTGAAACGACTTTTTATGGACCTTCTTTTTACGGTGCATGTGTACAAAGATCTGCAGCGAAATCAAATGTTGAGTGTAGCAGCCAGTTTTGCAAATAAGGATCACAGCAATTTTGACGCGTTCATATTCATCGTCATGTCTCATGGGGGGAATGGAGATACCATTTATGGCGTAAGGGGAAGATCCGCCAGGGTGGAAGATTTGATGTCTGAATTCAAGGCGGCTAACTGCCCAACGCTTCGAAATAAGCCGAAGCTGTTTTTTATTCAGACATGCAGAGGCTCTTTAAATGAAACGTTGTCCCCCGCCTTGGGTGATGCTGATGTCAACAGCGCCCCAGCGTTTGCCGGTGACTCCACTCTACCAAGAGGGGTGTGTCCACAAGAGGCCGATTTTCTTCTTGCCTTTGCAACTGCGCCGGGTTATAAGGCCTGGCGGATCCCGCAGACTGGCTCCCTGTTTATTCAGGTAAGTGTTATTGATAGTGCTCATGCATAAAGAAATATACACAATTTTCAAGCTACAGTTGCAACAGATAGACTTGCCTTGTTTAACTCCCCTATATTAAATAGCAGGGACAAAATATATTTCCTCCGTCATGGACGACTTTAAAATTTTTTCTACTGTTTTTATCTCCATACGCTATTATGATCGTTTCCCGTTATGAGCAAAATTTCTGTTTTGTTGTAGGTTGTGTATGAATAATGTCCAGATAGCTTTTTTTGAAAACATAGTTATTTTCAGGAATAACACAAATTGTTTAAACAGTGTGTTTCTTAATCAGTTAATAATACTAATAATACCCAAACGACCCTTCGACGAAATCTATGTTGCTTAAAAAATACTACAAGCTAAGACAAATTCTCTTATTCTATCAATTTTTCCCGATTACTTTCGAATGCGTTTAACGTGGATAAGAATCATAAATGTCTTGAATTAAGCACAAAAGGTGAAAAAGACAAAAGACCATCACAGTTATAAGCCTCATTTTAGGAGATAGAAAAAGGAAAAAGAAAAAAAGCCATGACCTCTGTGATACCGGTGCAGTGCTCTACCAACTGAGCTATCAAGCCAACTGGGAGCTGGTCATTTTGTTCGTAATGTATTCATGTTTTAAACAATACTTTGGACACATTTTGTTCTAAAATTGGGTTTTTGAACCCATCCTCAGACTGATAATAAAATGCCAATTTCATTTGTACTGTTTCTTTTTAATTATTTCCTTAGACTTTGGTGGAAGCCATCAGAGAACACCACCACAACCATCATCTTCTTGATATTTTGACTGAAGTTAACAGACGCGTGGTAGCAAGAAGAAAAAACCAAAAAGTGCCAGTTCAGGTCCCAGCGCCTACTCATACACTGCGACGCCAGTTGTACCTGTGAAGTCGCCAAGAGAAGCTTAAGGGATTGGATGTGATAATGCTTTAATAGACAATTACAACACTGCACACCTTTTCCCTTTCGTTAGTATTAAGTTACAGGCACTCGGGCGGAAAATTTACGGTAAACGAAAGAGAATTGTAGATTTAGAAAACTCAGTAATCTGATTGCCATAATTTAAGAAAGGTAGTATTAAACCGTATTTAGGTTCTAGAACGTTCTCTGGATCCATTAAAAATACTAGACAAGATAGAGGAACAGCTTTTCAACCAGCTTCTGAGCTGAGAAGGACGAGAGCATAGGTATTCTTTTGGAAGTTTTTAACTGAGAACGGGTCAGCGCTCGTTTTAGTACGTACCTGAAGGACTTTAACTTTATGTTTCTTGATTTTTAGAGTCTTACAGGTTCAGTTGACAATCAAGTTGTCACTGTAAAAGTTAATGTTAATTTGCCTGATGTGACCGGCTCCTGATTAATGTATTTTAGCAGAATAGAAAAGGCCGGAGGCCTCAAACTTTAGCTTTGATTATATTTTTAGTTTAAAAAATATCATCTCATTAAAATCATACAGGCAAAATGTAAAGTGTAATTTAATTTTATGTATAGTTTGCTTTCAGACATTTGATATTGAACATTATTTCAGACAAAATTCCTATAAGTTAGAAGTAAGCTTAAATCGTGGCCTTAATTATTGTTGCCCAGAGTCTACATTTACATCTATACTTGGCAAAGACAATTCTGTTTCAATAAAAGACTGTAGATCTCGAGACGCTGAGTTTATTTATCGTTGCCTACAGTTCAGCGTGATTGTGAACCAAGCAGAATTTCGGTGAAACGAATTACAAAAAGCACGAAAATATCGAGGCTAGTTAAGGATGGTGCCTACTAATACCGAAGTATTTTTTGCGCGGTTTATGACTATTCGGGAAAAGCAGATCTTAGCAAGGCCTGTTGAAATCCAAAAAGAAAATTGGGGGTAGCCACGCATTTTTTTTTAGAGATAATTAAGCAACAATAATTCTAAAAAGCGTCAAAGTACAAAACAGTGTATGGAGTTTTTCCAAAATTGAAGATTAATTATCTCTAAACAAATGCATGGTTAACACTAACTGAATTTTTTTTTTTCGGATTCCAATAACCCTTGCCAAGGATCTGTTTTAGCCTGCATCACCGTTAAGAAACCCGACTTTCTCAGACCATCGCGAGACCATCGCAGTAGCAAAAGTACTGAGGCACCGTCCTTGAGGTGTCTGAACACAGTTTGCACGCCCGCTTTACAGGTTCAGTTAACAATGGTAATTGAATGAATAAAATGAATGAATGAATGAATGAATGAATGAATGAATGAATGAATGAATGAATGAATGAATGAATGAATGAATGAATGAATGAATGAATGAATGAATGAATGAATGAATGAATGAATGAATGAATAAATCTTTATTTTAATACGGTAAAATCCATAAGGAGTATAAAAATTTGAAATAACTATCCTAAACAAAATTCAAAACCTAACTACAACTAATCTAACTAAAACCTGTTTTTCATGAATGCCGTGTATACTAACTAGTACTCTAACATTAAAAATGAGCATTAACTAATCTTTTAAATTGACTTAGCTTCTGAACTGACTGGAGTGCAGTTTGTGATTTCAAACCGAACTCGCACTGCGCGCTCGTTCGATTTTAAAACCACGCATATGATTTCAGACCAAAATTACACGGCACGAAGTTCAATTATCACTTTATTGCACCCATTTTGAAATCACACAGTTGGTTAGTGCAGGTAAGCCATGAAATTTGATTGCTTCTTATTATTTCATTTTCATTTTGATGGGCTAAGAAAAGGATGTGACTTAAAGCAAAACAAAGTGCGATTCGCGCTGTTAAGAGCCGATTAGATTGCAAGGATCACAAGTGATTTCAAAATGGTTGTAATAAATGACGCTACTTAATTTATAAATATAAGCGCGCGCTAAGGTTTTGGGGTATGCAATAGGGCTTCGTTAAAGCGATCCCTCAATTTTAAATCAAATAGATCGGCAAAGATGACTTTTGTTCTTGAACTAACTCAGAGGTGTTTCGTGATACCGGCGCGACTTTCATTCCGGTACGAGTTCACTCCGTGTTCCCTCTTGTGGTATTCTTTTACATGGTACCAGCACAAAATTACGCACCAGAGCGAGTCAAACCGGTGCGAGTTCACCAAGGTCACTGTACCGGAGCGAGATTTTCATTCTGGTATGGAAACTCATTCCGTTGTCATGTAAACGCGGTTTGACTGTTCGTCCCGGCGTAACTTAGCCATCGTACGTCCTGCTCTTGGCTACGCCACGCAAGTGTGGTCTCCGCAAACGAAAGACCTCATAAGACGCATCGAACGCGTCCAGCGACGCGCCTCAAAGTTTATTTTAGATCTACCCTTCCTATGTGAGGAAAGCTATAGAGACAGGCTCTTGTCAATTGATGTTCTACCTATCTGCTATTGGCACGAGTTTTTGGACTTGGTCGTTTTCTTTAAGGCCACCAATGGTATTGTTTGCGTATCACATGACGTGCTCCCTGAACGCATTGTTCCCACAAGGGTTACTAGAGCAAGCGCTAGCAATGCAAAATCTTTCAGACCAAAGAAATGCCGCACTTCTACTTATCAGCACTCTTTTTTTGTAAGAACTTCTAGAAACTGGAACGCTCTTCCCCTGCAGTGAAGATATGAAAATGTAACTCTGAACCAATTTAAATCTCTGCTCTCCTCACACTACAAATATGCACTTCTTTCGCGCTTCGATATTAAGGACCCTAGAACCTTGAAATCTGTCTGTTTAAGGACGGTGCCTACTATTGTTACTGCGCATACGTTCTGCGCATCGCGAGATACTCGGGTTTCCTATGGGTGGTGCCTATTAATACAGGAATATTTTTGCGCGGTTTAAAACTATACGGGGAAAGTAGAACTTACCAAATGCCTTTGATATCTCAAAAGAAAATTGGGGGTACCCATGCATTTTTCAGAGAAAATGAAGCTTTAATTTAGGAAAAAATCCCATACATTGCTATATATTTTGGCGCTTTTTAGAGATATTGTTGCTTAATTATCTCTGAAAAATGCGTGGTTACCCCCAATTTTCTTTTTGGATTCCAATAGGCCTTGCTAAGATCTGCTTTTCCCGCATAGTCATGAACCGCACAAAAATACTTCAGTATTAGTAGGCACCGTCCTTAAAATGTAATATGCCACGCAACCTTTCAGAGCCTATTCCGTGTTGTTATTAGTTTACTATATTTTACTATCTTGTTCGAGTGTTTAGAGCTTTGTTAATCTTGGGCCCACAGTAATTGGTGCTAGCTGTTGTGGTCAACCTGCCTTAACCCAGTACTTGTTTATCTTCTGTTTACGTTGTCATGTTATGTTTATAGTTTTATTTTAGAAGGCAAAGTCTAATAAAATAAAAAAAAAATAAAATAAAATAACTCTCTTGGGAGTCTGGAGCGGGTAGCGCATGCGTAGTTTTCGACGTCCAGTCCAATATGACGTCACAAACACAAATTTGTTTAGTGCCCCTGCAGGGTTTTGGCCCAGAGGCGAAAAATCGAGGAGGCACCTTAGAAACCCCCGCGTACGTAGGTAATGTGGTGTATTCTCAAGAAGGGAAAGGTACCAAAAAAAATCTCGATTTCGGTGAACTCGGCCCACAAAGGATCAACGAAACACTCGCAAAGGATCTATAACATGCTCGCAAAGGATCTACGACACGCTTGATCGAGTTTACTTGTAGGACGAGTCAAGTTGCTTTTGAGCGCGAGTCAAGTACGAGCCAAGTTCGAGTCAGAACCTAGCTTTTATTTATTTTTTCTCCTTCCTTCTTTTTATCTCACCTGATTGTTATTTTTCGTAATGGTGTGCAAGTAGTAAAGGGATCGCTACAGCCATTTAATACCGCTGTGGAAAAATTTGCGACATCCCTTTGTGCTCATAACTTCCCTAAAAAGATTAAGACCTGTAGTTGCATACACCAGAAGCTGAGATACCATTTCCACGACTGAAAAAAACGGACGGCGATGAAGTATTACATGTCTGACTAAAGACCACTAAAGCGCCATCTTGTTACGTCCACGGGACACCCTGGCAGGATAACATAGAACAATAATATTTTTAAATTGTTTTTAATCAGCAAAACAGCGGGGGCAGATTTAGTGAGAACTATTATTAGTTTAAACATACGTCGGCCGTAACACCTCTGAGTTAGTTAAGAACAGTTGAGAACATTGTTATTTTGCTCATTTGTTTTTAGACTACGAGTAGTAGTCGCTAATTTTGGCAATTTTTATTCGGGGAATACAAGCGCGCGCGAGAAAGTCACCTTCCGCGAGGAAACGCGTCGCGAGGAAAACAAAAATTGACAACATTATCGACCGTACTGGCAGTCTAATTTGTTTGTTTTTATTCGTATTTTTATTTTCGAGTTGGTTGAAGGGACATCTTGTTCGCGGCATCAGTGCAAGTCGCACAAACATTTGACAAGCAACTTGATACCATTGTATGCATTTTAATGATATACGTATTTTGATTGTGTCCAATTGTATGCTGCAGTAAGCATAAATTGTCTCCAATACTTACAGTGAATGTTGCGAAACTTGCTCGTTTCGTATTCTTAACATTTTGATTTAAAACATTATTTCATTTTATTGTGTATTTTATCTATATACATTAAGATTGGATTACCATTATAATAATTTCATCGGGCATTGCGGCGTATTTTGCGGGCTAAAATGGAAAATTCAGCGGGCTAAAATATATTTTAGCCCGCTGCTTTAAGCCAATGAGAAACAAGAACATAACGTAGCCAGCCGATCAGAACTGGAAACCATTCAACTGTTCGCGCCGATTTCTTGCTTGTTTGACTGGAAGCGCTGCCATCTGCAAAAAAATTGTTTTGAGCTACAAAATGGCTGAAAAACCTAACGAAAAAGCAAATTCCCAGTAGTTTCAGCTAGCTAGAGAAAAGGACTTACAGAAACTGGTGTACGATGGTGGAAATAATGCCTGTAGTAGCTCCATGGCCGGCGGCGAGGTGAAGGTAAACAGTTTGTCTTCGTCGAGCGAAACCTGCTCAGTTTAGCATTTGCACAATTAATTTTAACACTTGCAAGTGACCATGTCTTCGCTGCTCACAAAATTCTGTTATTTTCCCTTTGAAAACTTAGAAGCAATATTCTCTCGACAAATTTTGCGGTGTTCTGTTGAAGTTTAAAGCTTATGCGACAATGAATAGTTTTGAACAATGAAACAACTGTAAAATAAACGCCTGTCTTTGATTTCTTTTCTGAATGCCCTCTGAAATTATTATAGCGGAGCTCCCGCGCGCGCCCCAAGGCGCGCGCGAGCGGAGCCCCATAGCTAAGAGATTTTGGTAAACCCATCAGTGCGAAAAACTTTGGTTTGGTTATGACGTCATTTCCGTCCGACCGACCGACCGACCGACCGTACATACGTTCGCAACTCCATGTATGCCACCTTTAATGAGACACTTAAACCCTGTGCTGCAGCCCGCTTTTTTACGGCGGGAAGTTGCATCACCAACTGCGTTTTAGAAAAAATAATAATAATGATAATTTTGACACAATACAAAGTCAATTTTTGTGACCAACGGAGGGAGAAAGAGCAATACGACTAGCGGCGAGAGAAACAAATTGGCCGGCACATCATCAGAATCTTGAAGTGAAATCATTTTACTCCGATCCGGCGCGACAAAACGTTGGATTTTTCCTCTTGAAGTAAAACGTTTCGCTCACTTAACGTTGTAAAAGGAACTAAAAAAGGTTGGAAATGGAATAAAAGGACTGGTTATTCTGAGAAGAGGTGAGCATATTCATGTGATTTTGTTGACAAAACGTTGCTGGTTTGCTATCGTACACGATCTTGTTTTCTTGCAGTGTTGACACGCCGTTTAATTTAAACTTAAGCTTAATATTGCTAAAATCAGAGCAGTCTTTTGAGCTCATTTTTTTCGGTCCATGTTCATTATTTCCCTTGGAGTTTTATTTCCTAATCTCCTCCAAATTTTACCTTCCAGCAGCGGGAGAAAGAGTAAGACGACTCGTGGCGGGAATTTACATGATTGGGGCATTGATCATAACCAGCAGGCGCCGAGAGTCTTGAAGGGAAGACCCTAGAAAGTGGAACGGTGGAAAGGCAGAAAATCACCCCAAATCCTAGAACACGGAACGGGTGAGGGTTAGGGTCAAGGTTATAGTTTATTTGGGGTGATTTCCAACGTTCCAGGTGTTAGGATTTGGAGTGGTTTTCCACCATTCCGCCCTTCCACCGTTCCGGCTTTTAGCGTCTCCGATCTTGAAGTGAAGCATTTTATTCCGACCGGCGCAACGAGACGTTGGATTTTTCCTCTTGAAGTGAAACGTTTCGCTCACTTAACGCTGTAAAACGAACGAAAAAATCAGCAATGGAATAAAAGGACTGGTTATTCTCAGAAGAGGCAAGTACATGTATATTCATGTGATTTTGTAGACAAAACTTTGCTGGTTTGCGGCTGTTTTGCAATAAATTGATTTCTTGCAGTGTTGACACGCAGTTAATACTGCTAAGTTCAGAGTAGTCCTTTGAGCTCATTTTTTTCGGTTCCTGTTCATTATTTCGGTCCCTTGGCATTTTATTTTCTAATCTGGTCCAATTTTGCCTTCCAACAGCGGGAAAAAAGCAAGGCGAATAGCGGCGGAAAAGGACTCTTTTAGAGGCGGCACATTATAAACAGCGGATCTGAAACAGAAATCATTTTACTCTGATCGATCCGCGAAGAAACGTTGGATTTTTCCTCTTGAAGTGAAACTTTTTGCTCACTTAACGTTGTAAAACGAACGAAAAAATCAGCAATGGAATAAAAGGACTGGTTATTTCCAAAGAGGCGAGTATATTTAAGCTTAAGTCTTATATTTGATTTTGTTGACAAAACTTTGCTGACTTTTGCAAGATATTTTTTTGCAGTGTTTACACTGCAACTTGTTTAACTTAAGCTACTGCTAACTTCAGAAAAGTCTCTCGAGCTCATTTTTTCGGTCCATGTTCGTTATTTCCCTTGGAGGTTTATTTTCTAATCTCATTCCTTTTTGCTTCATGTAAGGAAATTTGGTTCTCATGCAGGTATAATTTTTAGTCAGTGAAACAGACGTCTAGTAACAGTCTTTTTTATCGACTTAGCTAGCATAAGCTAAGTACTGACAAGTTTTTCTCGCATATATTTCTAATTTTTGCATTTATTTCTGACAATCTTCACAGAGAACAAACACAAATACTTTAAAGGATAGGATATTTCTTTTCAAAAAACGTTGAAAGCGAATGTAAAATTAGTCAATAGTGTGACCTCATTTTCATCATAACATCAAGCGTACGCAAAATTTGTTCGCTTGTTTGTACAAATTTTTGAAGATCGTCGTTTAGTTTATCTCTGCTGTGATTGTTATGAATTATCACAGTTTTTTTTTCCATTTATTACTCCAGGATACATGTATATTTTAAGTCTGTTTCATGGTTATTGTAGCCTTTTTCTCTTAGGTTTATGTACGGCTTTTTGTTGATAAACAACATTTGCCTAAGACAGTGACAGTTCGCCTCGATCATCTTTAAAACTAGAAAGAATAATAACAACAAAAAAAAAAATACTTTGAACGTGAAGAAAACTATCAAAACTCGATAAATAGCCAATCCCGTCCTGAATATTTACCTACAGTGTACATAACATTTTGATATTTTTTTTGTACCCCCCACTCACATCCATGTAGCTTAGAATGTCAGTTCTGCTGAAATGGGTTTTTGGGTTTCAAGAAGATACCCTACTACCTTAATGTACCTTGTTGTATAGCAGATAGTATTTTTATTTGCATGAGGCCGAGTAGAGTTAAGGTTTAATTTTCAAGCGTCAGGGGTATTTTGCAAAATACCGAACGTAGCAGAATCTATGGAAGTCCTTTAATGCAGTGGCTGCCATAACAACAAATTAAAGCTAACCGTCTGTATAATCAGTGCTTAGCCCTAAACAGAAAAGAAAAGTGCTTAGACCTTGATAACTTTGTTCATTTCTTTCCATTCTTTATCTTCGTAATTTCATAGTGAGCTAATCACAGTCGTCTTCTAAATTTCTTTGTCTGATTTGTCATGAAATCTGAAAACATTCCATTTTATAGATCTAGAACTGCCATCAGAAATGGCATCTCAGCCACTGAACTGCAGGATAAGTCCTTTCCAGCCAGCTTTCCCCCAGCCACTGCTTTCGTGTGCTCGATGAATCCTGATGCGGTAATCAGACTTGCAAATTCTGGACAATTCAGCATCTCAGAACCTGACCTCATCAAACAATAGCATTATCCAAAACGTGAACTTAGGGAAAAATTTAAAAATCGTTATAGGCCCCCATCTGTATAAATAATGAACCTTAACTCAGGAGTGTTTTAAGATTTGCCACTTCCTGGGCAAAAAAGCCATGCACAGAGGGTGTAACCTTTACTAGTGGGTTGAGATCTTGTGTTTTAATAGCTGCAGCAAAAAATAATTGATGTTCAGTTGTAAGCTTTTTATTTATCATCACAGATCATGACAGATGTGATGAAAACACAGTATGGCTCATGAATCACTTTGTTAATGGAAGTTCTTGTTGAGGCAATTCATAAACTTGTAAATTATCCATTCTTGTGTGAAAGTTTCTGACTGTGCACTTTTCCCATCAAGGGATAGATCCAGTTGTGTATTAAATTTTTTACCTTTTGATAAATGTTGATGTGATGGCAGGAGCCAAATTGAATGGGCACTCGCTGAGCATATAAAATTTTTCTTCAGCAGTAAAGATTTTAATTAGTTGGCCTGATGTAGGGCTATTGCTCTAGCATGTTGTGTACAACAGAGATTGGCCACTGGATGTCTGGGCCTACAATAGCTGTGTTTATAAGCAACAGTCAGCACTGTCACTCAATCATTCTTATAACTATTGAATTGATAGAGGCTACAGAAATATGCTGAACAAGGGGCATTCCCTGTATACTTTACAGTGCAACGAACTCAACTGGGGCCACCCAACATTGATCAGCCAATCACAGGTCATGTTCACAACAAAGGAGTCTGGCTTTGGTAGTTGGTAAACCAATCAAAAACGAGAACATTTCTTTAAATTTCAAAGTGTCGGTCTTATCGGTGGCCCCGGTTGAGTTTGTTGCACTGTAAGACAAAACCTCGCCTTACCTTTAGTTATATATATATTTTTTACAAAGCCTGAATATCAGCTGTTTCCCATCTCTCACCAATCATCTAGAGAGATTAGAGACTGATATTCAGGCCATGTTTAATGCAACCAGACCCTTTTGATAACTGTGATTTAACAGACAAAAGGTGAAACTTCTTATCCGCCTGATCTCTTTTAATTGAAAGAAAAATTTAAAACTTGGTAGTGGGTAATGAGTTATGAAATATGTACAGTTATTTATTTTTACAGTGCAATCTCGGTTATTTGAACTCTCAATGTTTTTCAGCACTCCCAATTCTTTGAACAAATAGTTGTTAATTCTCTTGGATTTGCTTCAGTCAGTTTTTTGCCTCCTATTTTTTGAACAAAATTTCTTTTCCCTGGGAAGTTAAAAAAAATTGGTACTTCCACTGCAGTGATTGCCACATAACAACATAACATTATTATGAAAATGTTAATATGCCAAGTAAATTGTTTTCTTTTACTTTGTTTTGATTATCCAATAATAACTGTTACTTTTCATGGGTTTTGTGACATCAGTAACCAGTGCTACAGTTTTCTACACCTTTTACACGTTTTATACACCTTAGTCTGGTATAACTTTTTCAGTAACATAAGGAAAAACACTAAATAATATTATTTTCCTTTTCCATTCTGTACAGGGTTTATGTAAAATCTTTATTTATATAGAAATAGTTTAATCCACTGATTGTTTTGGAGAAAAAAGTGATAAAATGCTTTTAATTTGCAATATTTCAAGCAAAGTATAATGTTGTACATCATTTTGTGAATTCAGAAGAGGACTATTGCTATACATCAGCCCTCTTTAGGCACTCTTGTTCCTTCTATTTTTTTCTCTCGGAAAAACAGGATGATGAAAATTAAAGTAAGGAATATTTTTTAGAAACTGCTTATTAAAATTAATGATACATGGTTGGTGTTTTGCTGAGTAAAAATGAATGGGACTTCTCAAATGAGGTGCTATCCATAAACTGGAGTGATGAGGCTGCAGGAGTGTAGTGTTTAGCAGTCTAATGACTTCTTAAATTGGGATTTTCCTTGTAAGGACAAAAGGTCAATGAGTTGGAGCAAGGCCTGTTCCTTAATTGAGAAACCAGAGAATAAAACCTGCAGTGCAAATTTTTGTGGTGGAAGGAAACTGCTTAGTTTTCTTTTCAGTGTTACCTCAGTTAGGAAATGTGGTCCATGAAAGGTAAAGAAAAACTCTTTGACCTTGGCAGGATTAAAACCTATGACCCCAGGATTTTGTTGATGACTGATGGACCAAGATTAATCTCTTCACTAGGGTAATGCAAAATTTAAGTGGTTTCCTTCCCAAACAGAAATTTACACTCCAAGGATAATTCTCTGATTTCTCAGTTGTATAGTCAGTACTGCACAGCACAAAATTTCATTATCCCTTAATTGTTGTGTTATTTCCAACTTTACTCCAAGTTAACTCTCATGTAGCAAAGTGTAGAAAAACTGCTCCCATAACTGCCGGATGGATTTTTTTTGGTAAAGATTTTGACAGGGACAGTTGAGGATTTGTACACAATTGTTATTTGATTCTATGTCAAACAATTTACTAACTTAATTTAAAACCAGGTACAAATGACTAGGGACTGAAATTTTTTTTTTCTGTTGAATAATTAGACTTATGACATTTATTGCATTCAACATAGAAAGAACGCACTCCTTTCACAGATTGGAGTTGAGATTGTATGGGAGAACCAAAGTTGATTGCATGAATGAAAGGATATTGGGAAGTATATCTGGCACCCCCAGTACATAAATTTTTGCAGGGGCAGATGACATCATCACCAAATTGGCAAAGGAGAGAACCTACGCTAGGATCAAGGTCATCAAACGTACTCTCTGATCCAGTTTTGATAATTACTAGTTTCGATACATACAAAGTAGCTAAATGTATTCACAAGTAATTGTTGTTTTGACTTTACAATATCAAGAATAAGAGGCAGCCAATTACTGCAATGGTTTCTCTGAACAAAACAGTATCACTTTGCACTCTCAAAACAAAGGAACTAATGCGATTGACAGGAAGTTATGAAAGGTTCATGTTTTCCTATCCCTACCGAAACAAATGGGAAAAATTATATACTGCATTCTTAGATTAAGTTATGAGCAAGAAAGACATCTTGACTCTCTTGTAAATCAATATCAGTTGCATGGAACTGAGCACTTAGTTTGAGTTTATCCAAAAACCAAAATAAACAACTTTAAGTGTTCAAGAATAGCTATCAACCTAGCTATCAATGAGCTTTTCAATCTATTATTTATTGAATTAATCAGCTACAAGTGCAGTTAGAAAATATAAAAATGGCACAAAGCTAATTTGACTTGAAGAAATATCTCTCCTGTAAGCAAACATCTCCAATGTGCATCTCCCTCAAACAGAACCTAAACATAAAAAAAATCACTCAATTTGACGAGAAAAAGATGAAATTTTAAATATTTTGTAAATCCCTATAACTTGTAAGGACTCGTTTTTCAATTGTTCCACGGTGTACTAGTTTGCAACGATCTCCTAGTATTAGTAGACCACAGGAGTTGATATAACAACACTGGCCTACTATTGTCCGTATTAGCTTCCACTTTTAATAATATCTCGAGTAAAGATTTCTTTTAGAAAATTGCTCCCTCGTCAGAAAAAAAAAAACTTCAAACAGTTTAAAGGTGTGTATGCATACATAAATATTTGAAGTTATCTTACCTCCTTAATTGACAGGGCTGTCGGACCTTTCGCCTTCCACCGACACAACAAAACCCCTTCTAGTTTTGACATTTATCACACTAAAAGTTCTGCTGTTAAAGGGGAACATTTCCACACAGTCGCGCAGGAAAAATAAGACGAGGCGTAGGAAAAATTCGATCGCTTCCAAACCTGAAAACTTATGCAAAAATTAAAAAGATCCTTTCTTTTTTTATCCACCATCCTAATACAGGAAGTTATCTGAACACTGCTATTTTTATCCTGTTTTACCCAAATCTCTAGAACGAAGTAGAGACAACTAAAATTCGCCTCTTCGCTCGTTCTCAGGTAGGTACTTCATATATGGTAATTATTAATAATTACCATATATGAAGTACCTACCATATCCAGCGCCCGTTCCGCTGGATAAAGGTAATGCGGGCTCGAAGAACGAGATTACCGCCATTTTTTTAAGGCGGGGGTACACCTGAAAGCCGTTTTTACGCCGCTTAAAATCGGTTCAACGGAAATATCTCGTTCGCGTTTCAAGCAGTACAAAAACCCTATGCTCATTACACAAATCAATGTTTTGGGGTGTTTTGTAAATTTTTGGGTGATTTTTAGGTATATTTGGCAGGAGATAGTTTTTCTCAAAAGAGTAGTAAAATTAAGAGAAATAAGAAATAATGAAGATTTAGTGAAGTTTTAAAATTAGAATTTGTGGTTAATAATTAATAGACGGATACCAAGTTAGTCTACTAAAAACCCGGGGTGCTCTTACGTGGGTATCAACTGTCTGTTAGTGTTCCAAAAATCATTTTCTTTCTTCTATCCATTCTTAAAACCTCTTCAAATTTCACTCAAATTCGGGTGTACCCCCGCCTTAAATGATTGATCTGGGTACTAGGAGTCTAGGATCAGGAATCGGAAGACCTTAGATAACATAGTCTCCTTCGCAGCCGTTATTAGTGTCGTCACGCTACGCTCTGTGGGGAGGATCGTTGAGTGACGACCCTAATAACGGCTGCGAAGGAGACTAGCTATAGATAACAAGGACTGGAACCAGATTTCAGAGCCCAGTGCCTTTTGCGAAAACGTGGGTTTGGTGGGAGTGCCCATTCTCGCGGGCTCACAAACCTGGTTCCAGGAATCTCATTCCCATTCAAAAACGCGCGTGGGCTCTCAGAGGACGAGATTGGGGTACAAGCGCAAAGATCAACCAATCACCAACCCTTGCTCGGTGAAAGGAAAATTAAGAAAAAATGCCCTCTGTTACAACAAATCAGGAGCCGATGATCATGGGCTCCTGGTATTACATTGTTGATGGGGAGTTTGCTGCATATGCATTAAAAATATATATAACTTTAGAAAGGATCGATGAGGAACTACGTCCATACGATAAGCCGAGATTTCTATAAATGCTAGCAAAAAAATTGGAGCTCCGCTTTTAGGCTTGGCTAAATATATATTAATAGTAATAGAGTTGACGTTCTTGGGCGTAAATGTTTTTTTGGCCCTTCTCAGAACTCATTTTTAGCCCTCGCCTTCGGCTCGGGCTAAAATGAGCCTGAGTCGGGCCAAAAACATATTTACGCCCGCGAACATCAACTCTATTGTTATATTATAGCCTACAGTAAGCATGAACTTGGCACAATAAACATGTTATACTTCCCGAGAAAAAGGTGTCACAATACACTCCTACCTGCCCATAACGGCCACCTCTCCACAATGGCCACTTTTTTCTGTCCCCAAGGTGGCCGTTGTGGAGAGGTTCAACTGTAATAATATAATAATACTAATAATACCTTTATTTATTACCTTTGGCGATAAGAATTACGGTAATATTACAGTAAGAAAGAAATTCAAAACGCGACATGTATATATACAGTCAAAATATGTCAGGTTAAGTTAAGTTAAGTTTATCGTGAGTTCTCACAATATGACCAGCTCCCAGTTGGCTTGATAGCTCAGTTGGTAGAGCACTGCACCGGCATCGTAGAGGTCATGGGTTCGAATCCCGTTTAGGCCTGAATTTTTTTCAGGCTTTCTTTTCGCAACTGCTTAAGTTGCGCAGTAACTGCGAGGATCTTTCGCCTATTTGATCTTTCATCCGCAGTTCAAAATATATGTTTCATATATTTACATTATATTTACTTAGTGTTTCGGCCCAGGGTTCGACATCCTGAGTGCTAACTACAATATCCAGCACTTCGTTCTGTATCATCCATTCGTCACAAACACTTCAACATCCTATCTTCATCTCCCCGCTGGACCAACGTCTTCAAAGCCACACCTCTTATTGCCCTTCCGACGGACCAACAACCTTAGTGATTTACTAATTAGCGTCAAACTACGTAATCCCACACAAAACAACCCACCCCATGGATCTTTTCGATGTGGATGGAGACAACTGTTTAACTTGCAACTACATAACAGACGGACGTACCAGTTACACATTTCATTCTACAGGCGAAACTGGGCATATTACTCATCATATATAAACTGTAACTCTAAAAACGTTATTCCCATGGTACACTGCAACCGCTGCCACAAACAATACATAGGACAAACAAAACGACGACTTGACCGTTTTAACGAACACCGTAGACCAGTTGACAAACAAACAAACAAACAAACAGTTCCAAACCCATCACAGTTTCAGAGCATTTTCTTCAGAACGCTTCTGACATGCTACTTATTCCTCTCGAACTCATCAAATCTAATCGTGACAGTGTGCGCAAAGCTAGAGAGGCATACCTCATCGACAGAGGTCAAACTATTGAACCCTTAGGTCTTAATAAGAGAGGTAAGACATGAACATTTTTTCCGTCTTTCATCTTCCTAAGTTCATTAAATAAACTCATTGTGACGTTACGTTGTAACGTTAGCTATTTTGCTTATACCGGTTTACCAATTGTATTTTCAAATTTCAAATCTACACGTTTTTGTTTATGTAACTTTAGCCTATTTTTTTCAGGTATCTATTGTAACTGTTTAATTGTATCACATCTTGCCACAGGGTCAGTCTCAAACATACCCTGAAGAAGAAAAGCCGTGCCTCTCGAAATATTGGAAAATATAATTCCCTGATTATGAAATCAGCCTTGCTCTTTTTTTTAGATTATTTGCTTTACAATTTTTTTGCTTATTAGATCCTTCACTACAGGATCTGGTACTTTTATTTTGCCGCGGTGGTCCTTGCAAACACAGTTTATTACTGGTATTTATAGGCCTGTAACCAGTGGGGGTGCACGGGGTGCGTTCGCACCCCCCCCCCCCCCTCCCACAGGCCCCAAAGCGCCGCATTTTGATATTCAATATCCAAGTTAAGGAGTTTGGTCCGTAAAAAATGAAGTTTAAAACTTAACAGTGCTATTTAAATAAAGCTAAAGAGTGGAAAAAGCAGTAATGTATTCACTGGTATACTAAAACCAGCTGCACTCTAGTGGCCCGAGCCATTCAGAACATTTCAATAAGTGCGCAGATGTCCGAGCTTATCTAAATGAATAATGAAGTTATGGGTAAGAGAGAACAGGAAAATAGAAAGAGGAAGGCTGCAGCTAAATCTTGCCAGTCTCTCGATACATGGGTCAGTAAAGTACCCCGTCAAGAGCCATCAGACGCTGGCAATGACAGTGCAGTCTGCGACGACAGCCCAGCTTAAACCATGACTTCAGATCTATCTCAGTTAACTACAGTTTTACAGCGAGATATAGAAGGTAAATCACACTTATTTTCGCGATGTCCACCAGTCTTGATCCCATTATTATGCTCTGAGTTCCTCAATATGAAAGAAACTTACATCGCTTAATAAAAAGCCAGTGAGGGAACACAGAGTAACAATTCGGAGAGGGACTGGGGAAGGGTTAATCTAAAGCAGCGCCTTCTGGAAATCCACAGGCATCACAAACCATCAAAATAAAAGTTTTTGGGACACAAAGAGGGAAAATAAATTTTATGTTTCTCTTGGTCTCTTATCGTCATTTCCTGATGCATGTCAATATTCTATGAAAAGCCGATGTGTACTTTCTTAACAATTCTGCAGTTATGTATAAAATTGTAGAGACTTCGCAAGCTCCAGTACCTGAAAATACTGATGACAATCTAACGCGGCATCACTTAGAACCAATGATGCAACAAGAAATAAATGGCATCGGGAAGTTTTCGACGACCTCTGAGAAGTTTGGTTTTTCCGCAAATAAGCTGCCAGTTGGTCAGAAGTATCACTTGATTAAAAGTCATTTTGTGCCACCGATTAACTACAACTTTCCAAAGCGATTTCTTCATTAGTGCCGAAGAGGGTTTCAGTCACTATACCACAGTGAGTACTTGTGGATGGTCTACAGCCCTTCAGTAGATGGAGTATTCTGTGAACACTGTTCTTTGATGACACCTATGCATTGCAGGAAAGACAAGGGCGCTTTCATAAACTGGCATAAGATTCAAGAAAAGGCAAAAGACATGAGCAAATGAAGTACCATCGCGACGCAATAATCGCTACCGAATCCTTCCTTAATTCGGTTGAAAACCCAGGGCAAAACGTGAACAACCGAATAGGTGACGAAAATCAAGGCTTACAACAACAAATTACACAAATGGGTAAGTGAGAGATAACAGTACATGTTGTTTCTTATTTCTTTCAGATACTTCTTAAAATCGAAGGAAGACAGGCCAAATACAGCAGCCAAAGCTCTTTACGAGTGCGATGATGATCTCTTTCCAAATATATCAGTGCGCTCCTAAAGATATGCGCTTACAACGAGCTGTGAATGCGAAAGAAGTGCGAGTTGTTTAAGGCGGCTGCATACATATAACAGCGCATGCATGGGTCAGGGAAGGCTGTCGTCCTTCACACTAATGCACATTCATTATCAAGTTAAAATTGTTTTTGATGAGGTCTAAATCTGTTTGCCACCTAACACCCACGGGAAGCTGGAGCTCGGGACAATTCTGAGGGATTAGTTCCACAGTATTTTGATGTATCATTTTACATCGTAAAATTAGTCCTTAATAACTTACTTCAAACAATTGTATTCGGCAAATGTAATATTCGGTTCCTACCGTGTACTTTGCCGTTACAATTTCTCATGTATTGCTACTTTCCTAAATAAACGGATCAGACAATAAAAAATACATTTTGGTATTTTGGTCCGCTTTGGCCTCGTTAGCACCCCCCCCCCCCCCCCCCCACATAAAACGTACACAATACAACGTCCTTAGGGAGAGATATAACTTGATTGAATTCAGTTGTGATACCACAAATGTCATAAAAATATCCCAGAAAGCTTTGGATTTGTCACAATCAAAGAAAAAGTGGGATATCGTTTGTTAAATTCAGCTGGTCATAATTGACATATCTCATTTTCAGTTAAACCAGCGCGAATTAGGAAGCCTCGTTGGAAGGATATAGTGCATTGTTTTAAATTATTCAAAATCAAGGAACTTTGTGTCTTTTGTTACCGAATAAGGAACTTTGAAGATATTTTCTTTAATAAACCCATACAGTAGTTTCCGATGATCTTACTCTGGTTATTTGTGGGTAGGGCATATTTCTTCAGAGTCACCGAATATGCTTCCCGGCCCGTGTCTGAATATGCTTGCCAAGTTTTCCACAATGGTCTACCAGAGTATCTCTCTGAAGAGCTAGAGAAAATTCAGCGCCGTGCACTTAGAATTATTTTCCCAGACGTAGGCTACCAAGAGGCTCTTAAAGAGTGCAACATTACCACCCTCCATCAACGGCGCCAATGGCTGACGGAGCGACTATTCAATGAGATTAAGGACAACAGCCTCCACAAATTACATGGCCTTTTACTCCCACATAATCTTAGTACCGTAGCTTTAAGGAGAAAGCGCGCTTTCAACATACCTACTTGTAGAACAATTTGAGAATAGTTTGATCATGCATAACGCGGCTATTTCCTAACGGCTTTATCGTATATCCGCGGCTATTTTTTTTTATTTTATGACGTAGTACCAGGCTTTGTTCTTTCGTTTGTTTGTACTTATACTGTTATTTATTTATTCATTTATTTATTTATTAAATTATAATAGGTTTTTTTTTATCCTTTCTCGTATTTTAGTATTATATATTGTACAGTCCGTAATCCAGCTTCTGGGCAGCAATGGATTTTTTAATAAAGCTATCTATCTATCTGCTTCGCGGGTAGAAGGATAATAACAGGGTTGTGGCGCTCCCGCAAACTGTATGGGAGTAGTAGGCAGGACCGCTTTCTTTTTTTTCTGGAATAGCCCTATTTAAACCGTAGTAAACGAATAAATTGTACTCGGCATTTGGCGGTTCGTTACTCGACGGTTCTCCTAGAAATAGCTATCGAGAAGATTGCGTGACAACAAAAACTACCGCAATCCGTGAGGTTCGCGACACTGCTGGCGCACTCAGATCACACCAAGCATACTGAACATTGTCGAAGATGGGAGCTTCCACTGTTGAATGAACATAAAAGCTGTGAAGCTGAAGCAGGTAAGTAGGGAACCGAAATCTTTATTCAAACTACAAATTATCAGACAAACGACTTTTAGTCTGAAATAGTCCCAAGCTTTTATATTGCTTTGTATTGTTTCACTTGCAAATCCGGTGATCATAAGTACTGTAATACCACAGAAATCGAAACTAATGTTGTTCTTTAAAATTTTTGCGCCTTCCATCAATTTTAATGCACCATATAGTTTTAATCTATAGCGTTAAGAATTAATTGGTACCATTTGACAGCGATCGCTTAGCTTCGATGCTTAAACGGCTTTTAATGTAAACCTTTCAGTCTGGTGCATATTGTGTTGTTCTGAGCTAGCGGAAGTTGTTTGGACCCCTGTTTGGGGTATTAAATTCGGAGACGAATCCCTAAGTTGTGCCAAACGTGAACCATTAAGCGTAGTCAATTAAATCACATCAGTGTGAATTAAGCAAAATGAAAACATCTTCCAAGCCTAATGTGCTTCTAGTGCTGTTAGGAATCAAGGTTGTAAGCTACATGGACGTGTGGTGCTAGTACTCCCAGAAGAAATGGGAGACGTGTCTGTTTGTTTCACTCGTACAGTAGCAACATAGCAAGGCTAATAGGACGTGAGTGTAGAATCCATCGAAAGACAGGTTAACGAAAGAAAAATTGACTTTTTTAATTGTGAAACGTGATGCACTTAGAGGAGAAATGGTAACTCGTCAAACTTGTTTATCAAGTCTGTATTGATAACTACATCGGTTTTTAGTGGACTTGTGTGATTTATATTTAAACGGGCGACCGTTGATTTCTTTACTAGCTATTGCTTCATGTTACTTTTTTTTTTCCTGGCCGCGTTGTTTAAGAGGAGATATTGTAAAGTTGTGTTAGCTTGAGAATGCTTGAGAATGAATTAATATCGCTGACCTCGACGTTGTATGTTGTTTGGAATTTGGCTTTAGCTTGAAAACCATCGCTTCTTGTGGAAGGAGTATCAGTAAAACACAAGAATCGTTTCCTCGGTAAAGGGTTTTAGCTTAAATGAAGTCGAACATACAGATAAAATTGGCACGATGCTTAATTCCGGATGTATGGCAGTTTATTTAGGTCTTTTCGTCACAAGAACTGATCTTTGGTTATCATAACTAACGATAGAGAAAAAAGACTATATTTAAACCGTGTCCACGCTAACTCAACACGATAATGCAAGCAACACGATAATGTGTTTGTTTCACTTCAATCAAAGCCATCTAAACATTCTTATTGAGGAAAATCATATAACTTTTAGCTACTTGGACTAAATTAGTTTTAGTTTTCGTTTATGCAAATTTAAGCTGCAATTAATGAGGGTTTTTTCCCGTTACCTTTGCGTTCAGTCATGCGTTATTTTAGCGGATGAATTATCAAATACGATAGAAAAGACACGTACATCAAACTGTGGATTAAGAATCTGTATGCCCTCAAAATATAGAAATACTGTAAAGTAGCCGTATTCTCATTAAAAAAGACAACAACGACAAACAAACTAGTAACAAAACATCCGCACTGGATTCTGGAAAAAGTGCCCATCACACAGGCGAGTTCGAAATGTTGTCTCTCTGCTCACCTTTCCCCGATGCGCACACCTAAGAAAAAAAAAAAGAAAAAAAAAAGAAAGACTTCCATTATATTCAGTCGGTCGTCTTGCTTTGAGCAGGTGATGCTGCTACTTCCTGTAGTAGTTCTTTCAGACATTTCTGCTGATTATAAATTTTTAAGGCGGTTGTTTTGTAACTATTCAGTTCAGTAAGTCGTGATGCTGAGTTGGCGAGATATTGTAATTGAAAAGATATTTCAGTTATTTTAAACCCGCCTTGGATCACTTCCTATTCTTTGAAACCTGTTGATCCGGTCTGCATTTAATGACCACACCTGTGAGCAGAGGTTGCTTTGCTATACTCTACACTACGCTCGGTAGAGAAACCGCAAAGCATATAACTCTCAGTAACTTGGAGTGAATTAGTTTTCGTTTATGCATATTTTAATGCCGCAAGTAAGTAGGGTTTTTTCCCATGACCTTTGCGTTCAGTCATGCGTCAGTTTCTCAGATAAACTGTTAAATGTAGTAGAAAAGTCATGCACATTTAACTGTGACTATTATGCAAAAGCAGACTCTTAGGAAAAAAAAAACTAGTAACAAAACATCCGCACTTGAGTGCCCCTCGCACGAGGGTGATGGAAGCTAATTTTCGGAGGGGCGTGTATTCGAAACGTTGTCTCTGCTTCCTTTTCTAAAAGGCACACACCTAGGCAAACAAAATGTTTACTTTGTGTGACGAAGAGTCAGCGGGGAAGGATGCACAATTTCTGCGGGAAACAGTGACACAATGACACACTTGCTTTGGAAGAAACGACTTCTTATCCAGGTGGTCCTTTCGCTTTGAGCAGGTGACGCTGTTACTTCCTGCAGCAGTTCTTTCAGACATTTCTGCTGATTAAAAAATTGTAAGGCGGTTTGCACCGGTTTCAATCACTTTGCAGCACTTAGACTTTGACAGATTAATAGAACAAATGGTATCAAAAAACATGCCCTAACGCCTTAAAGTGCCCATAACGGAATTTTTTTTATTTTCTCGTCTGAATCTCATCAAAACTATGGCCAAGTACTCACATACATTCGAACGAATTATTTTCCATGTAGATGTACTTGTGGTAACTGTAGCCGTGATCTGCTAGCAAATATCAGCGAGTGCTACTGCTGCAAGGAACTCGAAGGCAATTTGGAAGCGACACTGTTCTCGCGGAACTACAGGAAGGACACGTGTTGAACTGTGATAATAATAGCTTGTCTCGTTCTCTGAAATTTCGGCCGTAAATTTAATTGTGGGATGGAAGTTGTTAGCTTGTCTAATGAACAGGTTAATTTCTTTTTTGTCACTGTCCCACAGTTTACGAAATCCATTGTATCTTTTAGGCGCATACGTCTTGCGAAATGTTCGAAGTCTTGGCGTCTAATGTAATTCGTGTCTGTCACCGGTGTCGGGACAAATTTGAGCCCTTTAGAAATAACGCTAACAGGCTAAGTTGTTTGTTTGAAAAATTCTTCATGAATTTCTCGTGTTTTTCTCTTTGTGTCTCAATCCGTTTTTTAGCCAATTTTTTTCTGCGCTCTTTGCGCTTGTTATTTGTTTTGTGCCCTTTTTTATTTTGAACCCCCGTTGTGGTGGTAAGGTTTTCAGAGATAACGCTTTTATACTTTTCAACATTTTTATTGTTTGCAGAATTCTGCAACACATGTGTGTACAATATTTGTTTGAGCTCGTTAAATTCTTGCTGCAGTTTATCTACCTTACCTACATCGTGGTTTACAATGTTTTCTGTGTTCGCCGAGTGCGACTGTTCTCGCATCGATCTATTTACATCAGTGGTAGCATTTGTGCTAGTATTTTTTGAGAGCTTGGTCTCAACGAAACTTCGCGGATCTCACGATCTATGAGAATAAATACCAAAACAATTACGCCATATTTTATAAAACTTGCGACTGAGTTAACAGTGAGGTCAACCTATAAACCTCAGACGGTTACAACGCTTAGAATGTCACAAGCGGGTGTGAATATTCAGTATCGAAAGCTTACCATTCGCTTTTCCCTGCTCCTGTTCGAAGGTGGCTCTTGGTCTTCGTCTTCCTTTCGCTAAGCTGTTTTAAAGGATAAACACAAACGCGATGTCATCCTACTTCAGTTCACGTTTTAAGTTTAAACCTGAATTCATCAGCCTTGTGAAATCCTCGTCATTGAAGTGCATCGAGCACAAGGACGAGGTCTTTCCAGGCGCGCGTCCACATCTTCCTCCGCTCCAGCATAAAATCGATCCATTTCTTTCGCCTCCTCAGTCTTTGCGGGCATTTGGTGCCAAAGAACGGAATCCTGTGCAGGCTTATTCCATTCGCTTCGTCTTTGATGTTTCCACATCTCGCTGCAACACATCTTTTCGGCATTTTCGAGAAACGTGCAGAAATACCGCGACTTGTTTTCAGTGAGATCCAGAGAAAGGCTGAAGTCACGTGTTCCTGAATCTACGTCACAGCTCTTGCTAAACCGAGAGAAGACTAATGCGAATGGTGGGCCAAAATGGCGGCAAATTTGAACGTCTTATAAAATTCATAAAAAATTCGCGTTTTATGCAAATCGAAAATTTTTTTCACTGAAGACCTTAGGGTGATGTTTAGATTCAGATAAGAAAATAAAAAAATACCGATATGGGCAGTTTAACATTTGCGAACAAGTTATGGTCATTAGACAGAACAGGTTACCAAAGCAACGGTATGACCAATTAAAAACATCCTTAAATTTACCTTTAAGTCACGGTTATAACTAAAAAACAAGCCCGGTGACACTCATTTTTGTTATTATGGATCTGTAATTAGCATGTTAAGATACAGTTTTATGCAAAGTTTAAAAAAATTAAAGGTGGCTACCATTAATTATTGCATCAACTGATAAAGAGTGGTAGTATCGATCCGTCAAAGTGTGAATGCTGGAAAGTAAAGGACACCAGTGCCAGTCACCTTAAATTAAAAAACCGTGCAACCTCAGTTAATGATTTTGACGATTTTTAAGGCTTATCTCGCATCCGGGAACACAGTGCATATCTTAGTGCTAATGTTTTAAAATTAGTGAGGGATTTATATCATTCTTCATGCACAAGATGTCTACCGCGCTTTTGATCTTGTGTGTATTGGGCACCAGAGTGTCTTTTTATTTCTATTTTTTTTTTCCGCTGTGTACCTTATACTATTAGTATAAGTTTTATGTACTATTATACATTTCTGCCTCAACTCCCCGCCTTCGTCCCCTTCTTGGACGTTAGCCTTTTCAAATGCTAGACAATATATTTCCATCATATCATGGTTAGCCATCCGTAACCACCCGTCGGTACAGTAGGTATGTGAAAAGAATACCATTTTCTATGGAAGGTCTGTGAAAGGGTTACCACTTCTGTCAAAAATGGCTTATTTAACAATTAGATTATGAGCTCGAGATTTCTGTCGCGTGATCCCGCCGCTTAGAGATCGAGCGAATAATCTAATTGTCACCGCACACTGTTAGGCTACTCGCTGTACTCACTATCTACAACATAATAGATTGTGAGTAGCGTAGCCAATATCGAATATTAAGAGAACAGCATTCGTGATAGAACGATTTATACTAAAAAGGGTTTTTGAGGGTTTGGTCCCCCAGGGTGGAGCCATCTTGTTAAGTTCCCCCTCCCCCCATCAGCAGCAGTGACGCAGCCTCTTCAATGGGGCAAATATTGCAAAGCGCTGGTTATAAGCTTTTCTATATTAACTGTTCTACTCTATTCTAATTCTGTTAAGTGTCTTTTTCTACTGCACATGTGGTGGATTATTATGCTTCTGTTTATTACAGGCTTTATACTGAAAAATCACACGGTTATCAATGGTGAGGCCATTAAACCCAGTCTTCCAAGTGGATCGAGGAAAAAAAACACAAATGAATTTCCTCCAGGGTAAGCTCTCCTTACTGCATTATTACTAGCAGTAATCATAGATTATAGAGTGCGTTCGACACCTTAAATTGAGCAAATTTGGCAAAATCGTGCAACCTTTCATGCTCGTTTCAACTTGAGTATTTGTTGTTCTTATTTTTGTTATGCGGCTTTTTTTCTGTACATTACCCAAAACTAGAATATTTTTAGCAGAATATTTGAACTTTTCTTTTTTAATTAAGAACTGTGTGATCGGAAAAACGTTTCGTCCAATTTCTTTGGAATTGTTCAACAAATGGAAAGAAATGTAACGAAATATTTTTGTATTTCAGTTTTGATTTAATACTAACGTAAGAGTCTATTATTGAAACCTCGTAAAGAGCGTAAACTCACTGATACCAAGACAAAGCTGTTACCGTATTGTGCTTTGTTACTTATCCCCGGCTTGCGTCGATGTTCAGATGGTCTGATGAATAACTTTGAACTTGAATTGTATGACATGAAGTCTGCTAATGCATGTGCGATCGCTATTCCGATATCAGTGCTTGGTTTGTCTGATTTAGCACGACAACATGGCTCTTCTTTATCGAAGGTTGATAGTTTGAAAAACATAACCTCGCAGCAACAGCTAGTTGAACGCGCAATCCTAATATCTAATCCCGGGGAACTGAAATTCACAGAAACAGCTTGTCAAGCACGAAGAGACAAACGTGACTCTTTGAAACTCACGAGAGAACAACGTGACTCTTTGCACGAGCGAAAGCAAAGCCGTGAGAAGTCCATCTATAGTTTCCCAGCCAAGATCGGGCCAAGAACCGAGCGATGCCCCTGCAAAATTCTAGTGGGGAGGACATTTTGGTGTCCTTGCAATAATTTCTGGAATGCCAAATCGTCCGGCTACAGATTAGGAATGGGGTTCTCCTACGTCGAACGCAATAAGGAGCGAGTACGGTGTTGTACAACCGGTCTATCGTAATTTTTATAGAACGCGATAAGTTTTCGGCTTTCATAGTCTCCCCTTCTTGACATATTCATCCATCCATGCATGAGGTAGCTCACAGCAGCCTTTGATTTCTTTAATAATCTAAAATTACTGTAGTTAATTAACATTCCCACTGTAATGCGCTAATCAATTCGATTATTCTTAAACATCACACCCAGGTAACACCAAGATTTGATCAAGCAAATAACAAAGTTATGTCATATACACTTTACCTTTTTAACTCCTCTCAGCGCACACCCACTCGACTCGAACGGGGCTGGTCTGTGATTGTTTTAGCTACTTGAAACGCTTTTCACCAACAGCAGTCCAGTCAGAACTACACTCATCCGAGTGATCATACTTTACCTACTGTAAAAAAAAAAAAAAAAAAAAAAAAAAGAAAAACGGTTTGAAAGCTTTTGGAGCTAGACCATTTAAATAGGTTTATGTGATAAACATCCTGCATACTGCTAGGATTTGAATGTCGATGGTGGTATATGTTTTACGGCGCACACTGAATGCGACTAGTTCAAGTAGAATATTTTAGATTTATGGGCATGAACTCTTAGGAGACGTTGACAAGCACTATATTGCTTTTTACCACCAAGAACTTACGGGATAGTTGTAATGATAGTTACTGCAATTTTGGGTCAGATTGAAAGCGACCGTTTTGTCTTAGAAGTTACCTTGTAGATAGGTAATAAGGTCATTTGAAGTCATCATCGATTATTCAAATTTACTTTTATAAAGTGAAGGCAATTAAACTGCGAACACATTATGCGTTAATTTTAAGACAGTTCCTTTTGTCATCAAACGTATTCGAAAAATATAATTCTGTGTTTAATTCCTCGCACTGAAGAACACTGAGTGTTATTATATAGCTCTGCGAGTTATACCAAAAGCAGGTTAAACATTCAGAACATATTGCAATGTCTTTTTTCTCCTCAATAAAAATTTTATTATCAAATTTAGTTACCGTAATAATAATATTTTCTGGACAGACCGGCAATTCACCAGGGCCCAGTTGTTCAAAGCCCGAATAAACTAAACCTGGGTTAACGTGAAATTTGATTCGAGCTTAATTACTAACCAATGAAGACTCTTCAAAAATTTTTGTTCCTAGCTCAGTCTTGACTTAGAGTTTTCTATACCGCTAGCTTCAAACTAGCTTTTAAAGACATTTTTAGTAAGCGAGATCAAAACCTCGGTTAATTGTTAATCGGCTTTCGAACAACTTATTGTTTTAGCGCATAAGCGCATCAGTGTTCGCTGTAATACATTTCACGTTTTGATTTTCAGCCGAGTTGGTTTTAAATTACAACGGTTCTATCATTTGGATTTTTGTCCCGCGTTCCATCACCAATCCTTTTTGGGATCTACAATTTAGCTGAGTAATTTTGAAGGCATTGTTCAAAATGGTTTGCACTGAAAATTAAGTCCCGAAACGCTTACGGTAATTCTATTCTGAGTTTCGATTTCCAAGGTCGCGTATCAATGGAAACCACGGTAAAATGGGTAACAGTATGATCGATTTTGTGGTCAAACATCTGAAGACCAGGAAAATAGAAGAATACCAAGAAGTAATTATACTAAGATAATTCAAAGCAATTTTGTACCGTGTTACTATAATTAAACTTGGTCTGACATCAAACATTGTTTTATAATTTATTTTACAGAGCGTCACTGAGTATTTTATTACCTGGAATAAAATACTGATAACCACAATGGCCTCTTCCCAAACTGACGGTATGTAAAAAGTGAATTGTTTATTGTAAATATTTTGAACCCGTTCACACATTATTGCCTTTGGACTCTATGAGTTCACATCACGATGAAAGCAAATTTTTAATTTCGGATGTAACAAGCCTCTTCGGCTCTACCACATACAGACTCGCAAGAAAAGTACTGCAACTGAACATCTTCGCAGGCTAAGAAAATCACTTTTTCCCCAAGATGTACAAAAATCTGGAACAAACTTCATAATCACGTAGTTGGCTTTACATCACTTGCTATCTTTAAAGCATCCACCCTGCCGGCAACCAAACAGCTGGTTGCCCCAACTTATCTTAGACTGTAAACTAAACACTGTCCCGGCATCCTTGCTTTGTTTGGGAATCACGTTTTTCCTTTCAGTAGTTTGAACGGTGCGCAATAAAGGGTTTTCACGGCGACCATGATCGAGGCACATGCGGTTTCGTGTTGGGCAAACTCCTATCTGACAAAAACTAAAAGTTTATGACTAGGATATTAGCGTTTTACTCCTTGGGAGGATAAAGTAAGGGCAATGTTAAAATCACAATTGATTACCTAAATTTCGGTTGGTCTACTGCGAGGGACTGTTTTGTGTTAGAAATTGCCTTTTCATGGGAACAGCACTGATTTGACCCTTGAAGGCCACATTACATTGGCCCAGGTTGCTCACGTTCTGCAGGATCCTTTTATTCCTGGAATAGCGTTATAAAAATTCACAAAACATCTTCAATATCGATTACTATCAAGATTGTAATTCGTTCCCGTTTCTATGGTTTATTTACCAGGGAGCTCACGTCACCGTGGTGTTATTCAGTGAGACTCTGCATAATAATAAGATAAACATTAACGGTAATAATTTAACAGGCTACAAAGTTACAGGATAAAAAAGGTAGGAGATAAAAATAAAAAAAAAGAAAATTAGGTATAAACTATATTCTTGAGAGCTTGTTTTAAAGGAGGAGTGACTTAATGTCCTGTAGAGATTTCACCCAAACAAAGAATAAGTAAAATGTAACCTTCATTTTTGAGGCCCTAATAAGGGGTCTTTAGAAAATTAGTTCACAAAATATTAGAGAACAGAACGGATTAGTTAACAAATACCGTAAATTTCCGATATCAGCCCCGGGGCTACATTTCAGTCAAAGGCTCTTATTTTTTGGAGAGGCTCGTATACGGAGGGAAATTTGCGTTACAAAATCGGCTGGGCTTATACTTGGAGGGAAATTTACCTCTCAAAATCGATTGGGCTAGTTCTCTGCTAGCAGAGACGTCTTTTCCGTTGTATTCGCTGAACTGAAGGGTGCGAGGAAGAGACCTCTGCCCCCGGTCGAAACGGACTTTGATTCAACCGCCGTCCGTAGTCGTGGACGACGCTTACAAAACGCATGCTCCCTGAATTGTTTGCTGACCGTGACTTCAGCTCACTGTCTCTCGCGCATTCGTTTACAGTTACTCCGCTGTCATTTAGTGAGCCCGTGTAGTAACATGGCATCCGTGACGGTTCGGTCGCTAGGTAAAAGCGGCACATGCTCAACACAGTCCGTTTCGACCCAGGGTAGAGGTCTCTTTTCCTCGCTCCCTTGAGTTCAGGGAATACGACGAAAAAGAGGCCTCTGCTAGCAGGGAATTGGGCTAGCTTATAATTGGAAAGAAATTTTTGTCAATAATTTTGTACTGTTCACGGAGTTTTACGGAGTTTTTACTGAAACTCGTCAGAACGTAGATCTTTCTAAACACTCAGCCATGCAGACTTAAAACACAACAACAAATAACTTTTATTATTGAAAATGCAATGCTTAGTTCAAAGCTAAGGTAATGTAACATCAATAATAACCCCCTGGCACAGATTTTAGGCCCCATGCTAAAAGATGAAACAGTTCATTCTATCGGCGCAAAGTTAACAGGTGAAAAGCGAGGAGCACCAGAGAGAGTTTGGGTGCAGGATGGTGGAAGAAAACTTCCATGCAAGTACTTTGTCTCTTGACCGAAGAAATCTAAGACAAGTGTGAACAGTGACCTACGCAAACAAAAATAAACAATAACACTTTTTGACTGCAATCATTTTGCAAATGGAATAGTACTGTGACAAAAAAAACTTATGTGTTACGGACCGTTTTTGCTTTGGTTTATTTTGTATTCGAAGGCAAATTTTTATATTCGGAGGGGGTTAATTTAACGAAGGGTTTCTTGCGTTTCGAGCTTGGGGGAGTTATATTTGGAGGGGCATATTTTCGAAATTTTACAGTATACAATCTATTGGTTTCTTTCGTTACAGCATTCCGTTTTCAATATGACGCGTTCATCATTTACAGCAGCGGCGACACGCAGTGGATGAAAAAATATCTTCTTCCACTACTCGAGGGGAAGCTTGATTTGAAGTGTTGTATACACTACAGAGATTTTGTCCCTGGAATACCATTGGTAGAATGCGTGTTCCAGAGTGTCTACGCGTCCCGCAAAACTGTTGCTGTTGTGTCAAAAAACTTTTTCAGAAGTCGGTGGTGCCAGTATGAATTACAGGTAGCTTTTTATCGACGTTTGAAATTGAGAGATGACAGTTTGATCTTTATAAAACTTGACGACTTTGATACCAAGGAACTTCCCTTCAAGGAACTACGTGGACGCTACCCTACGCTACCCTATATAGACTGTTCAAACTCTGCTAAAGATAAAACGTGGGAAACGAAGCTTGTTAACTTCTTAAAGGTACCAGTACCAGGTAAGGTAAACACCAGTGTTGTTCTGATTTAGTGTACGGCGACTGGATTTTCGAAAGACATAAGCACAGGTAACTTTGCGGTCCTGATAACTATATTTTAAAATTCGCCTTTTAGCGATTTGTGCTAAGTATTGATACAAACCTACCAACAGATAAAATAACAATTATGATAACCGTCCCACGGAAAGACCTTCGTAATTGTGCTGTTCTAGGTCTGGGGTAGTGAAGTGATTCTCAGGTGAATTAGTGACGGCAGGAGCTAATTCCACCTTTGGAGATTATCGGTTGTTGGCCGTCGGACCGGTTGTGGTCCAACCAGCTTGATAAACAACGATACCTTTTTTTAGGATTAAGCATCGCGCAGAATGCCTATTGTTCTCGGGACATTTACTTCCAGTTCAACAAAGTTTGTAGATCTTTCATATTACGCGCAATCATGCAGAGACTCTATGAAAGTACTTCGGGTATTGGTTGCCAAGAACGCACGACGAAGCTCATTAATATGTTGTAGGTGGCAAACTAAACGCAAAAAAAAAAAAAAAATACGAATATGCGCATATTTCACAGTGAACTTTCAAATCCAGAAAATACATACACTTTGCTTCATTTTAAGGGAATTTTGTTCAAAAGTTGAACCACAGAAAGAAAGATGAAATTTTCCATTTATTTTAGCGCGTGCGAGATCTCGATTATGTCAGAACACTCGTCGCTGATTGCAATGTTTTGCTCCTCATTTCGAAAGATGTTGGAGCCCCCAAGGAAATTTAACCAAACTGGCGGGTACGTACTGTTCAGTTTCTGCAATAGAGCTTAAATACTTAAGCTCGCTCCCCAGTCCCTGAAAACAGCAGGCATAAGAAAATGTGACATGTATGTGATTTATTATTCTAAGTAATCTAGTCTCTTAATAAGAACAAATTCAATTGCACTTCGCTTGTAGCAAACAGAAACCTTTCCTTACATTCCCAGACATTCTACATTCTGCTGATCTTTTGCTAAAATAAAATCTTTTGTCTAATCGGCGATATCCATTGGTGCGTTTCGATCCGCCGGCATCCCTTTGTCCCGTTATTAAATTATATAAATATTCCAGGTTCTTTCACTGTCACAATTCAATTTGCTGTAACGATGGAGAAACGTTGTCGTCCACCTCAGGGCTATTGTAAGATCCTAGAAACTGCTGTAGTTTCTCGAGACCGGAAAAAGTTTAACATTAAGCCTGACGTACTTGGTATTTATCAGGCCGAGCGGATAGTTGCGAAAAAAAAATTTTAACGGAAAGCCAATGTTCATGGTGAAGTGGAAAACTTACTCCGCCAGCGAAAATACTTGGGAGCCGAAGGCTCATCTACCTTCTGAGCTGTTAGAGGCATTTGAAAATCCCAAACCAGACCCATGCAGCACGTGTTGAAGAAGCCAGAGAGAGGATCGGTCTAGTGTTTCAAAGGGGAGTGAAAGTTCCACTTCAAAACGAAGAGTGAATCGAGATTCACCATGATGTGGTCCATTTACTACTACTACTGCTACTGCTGCTGCTGCTGCTGCTGCTGCTGCTGCTGCTGCTGCTGCTGCTGCTACTACTACTACTACTGCTACTGCTACTGCTACTGCTACTGCTACTGCTACTGCTACTGCTACTGCTACTGCTACTGCTACTACTACTACTACTACTACTACTACTACTACTAAATAGTACCATGATATCTGAACGTACAAAGGGACTGCCACACTGAAAACACTGGCATAATTTCGGTCACGTGCTGGGCAGCCAAAATCATTCACCCGTAGCAAGTTTCATTCAAATTTACGGTGGTTCTTGTCGGAAGGAAACCTGGATGCTTGTTGTTTGTTATTCAATCACCACGGGAGCCACAGTGCCTTAGCTTTCCACTTATACCCAACAAACCAGACGTCATATCTCTCCCACAACACCACGGAGCGTACTTGCACCAGGGACAAGTGCCTCATGTCCTACACCAAAATGTGCCTGCGAAGAACGCCGTCTATCAAATCACATGTAACAACTGCAATCAACAATACATCGGTAGCACTACACGTTTTATCTACGTTGTGGTAATGTTTGTCAATGGATGATTGTTGTTTCTGTGCCACTTCGTGTTCGTGTTCGTGTAAGTGGAGGCCCGCATACTAATAACACCAACCACGGACAAGACGTTGTTGACGTTCCTCGTACATCCCCAGCAAGCTTTCAACAATAGTCAGTAAATTCTTACTAAGGATGGTTTCTGTTCGGTTTTATTAGAATCTTCTTATGCTGAATCATACGATCGCTCTATCTTATTTAATGGAAGTGAAAAAAAAAAATGTCACTTGCGTGCTTTGATTTAGTCTCAGAGTTCCGGTCTTAAAAATAGAAAGGATTTATAGAATCGTTTACCCTGAGGACTTTTCCACATTTTGTACCATTCAAGTCTGAAATGACACCTTCCAGTCAGAAGAATCGTCTATACGTAGATAATCAATAAAAAAGTGGTCAATTTTGTTATTTTAGCAACAGGTTCTTCTGGGAAGCAGACACCATGGTCAAAGATAAAACGATTTTTCAGGAAATCTAGCGCCGGTAATTCATCAGGTAAGTTATCACACATACTTATAAACGTACTGAAGCCGGAACTCTCAGATTTTATTCATCCAGACCTAACGGGGTTTCTCAAAGGAAGGTTCATCGGAGAATGATTAAGTTGCAAAAAGGACTGGGAATATTGAGGTCATCTTCAGTTGCAGATAAATGCATGTTCAGCAACGTGAATTCCTTTATTTACGCTACAGTTTTGATAATAATTTTGTACACACCGTATGATTTATTTACCTCAAACATATCCAGCAACAGTGGTTTCTTTTTGAATACAGTAGAACCCCGGTAACTCGAACTCTGAAGGGAAACGAAAAACTGTTCGAGTTAGCGGGGTTTCGAGTTGTCGGGGTTGATTAAAATATTCAATTTTCTAGGTAAATAATTAATAGTTTATTGATTTTTAGCACTTCGGTATACAACAGATTGCAAATTAAACTTATTTCACGAGAAACTAATACATTTTGCACTAACTGTAACGATTATGAATTCTTTTACGACAATGCAATAATGTGAATGTAACTTAGTTTATTTAATACACGCAATTTGTGTTCCCTTTTGCGTCGTCCAGTGTTTGTTCTAGTGTTAGAAGTCGATCACACGATAAGAAAAACTAATGGGATATCACAATGAGCATCCGTGGAGAGTTATAAGAACCAGAAATTCGAGTTGTTGGGGTAAATTTTTATCAAGGGAAACGAAATTAAGTTCGAGTTAGCGGGCTTTTCGAGTTATCCGAATTCCAGTTAACCGAGTAATATATATATTTAGCCAAGCCTAAAAGCGGAGCTCCAATTTTTTTGATAGCATGTATAGAAATCTGCTTATCGTATGGACGCAGTTCCTCTTCCTTTCTAAAGTTACAACAACAACAATTTATTATGACAAAAGACAAATTACAATATTACATACACTGTAAATCGAAAAGATCTGTTTTAGCCCCTTAAATGGGGCCGTTTCGGTGAGTAAAATACAGTACTATTTTTGGGGCTAATTTAGCCCATTTGGAATGGAGCTGTTTTGGCCCCAATAAACGGGACTGAAATAGCCCTTCATAAGGTAGCCGAAACGAAGACACAGAGGGGCCTTTTTTGGAAAAATGAGGGGTTGTTTTGGCTTTTAAAAGGGTTGAAATGGTGCAATTGAAAGGCCAAAATAGCCCTTCTGGAGCCGTTTCATGCCTTCAGAAAGGAGGAAAATAGGCCCATATTTTGTGGCCGATTTAGCCCAATTTATACTCAAAACAAACGTCCTCTAAAGGACTAAATTGGCACCAACATGTCTGAAACGACATTCTTTATAAGAGCTGTTTTGGTACTTAATTATGTAAAATAGCCCTCTTACAAGAACTAAAATGGTTCTTAGGATGCCTCAAAATGGCCCCGTAATTGAGCCATTTTGAACCTGCACAAAGGGGAAACAATGGCCACAATGGGTGACTGAATTAGCCCATATAATTACCAAAATTAATACACATTTAGGGCTGAATCAACTCCAATATAGCCACAAGGACACTTTACTTTAAGACTGCTTTAGATTCAAGAGAGTCAGAAACAGCCATATTAGAGGGCTAAAATCAACTACTGCTTACCCTAGAATGGTTTTAATTTTCTGGTTGATTAACACTCATTATTAAAAACTGGATCATTGTATAATGCAATTCCAGGGATTTGATTGGCTTAGCGGCCATGGTATATGAGCTATTATAATAATTTCATCGGGCATTGCGGCGTATTTTGCGGGCTAAAATGAAGAATTCAGCGGGCTAAAATATATTTTAGCCCGCTGCTCTGAGCCAATAAGAAAGAAGAAAATAACGTAACCAGCCAATAAGAACTAGAAGCCATTCAACTGTTCGCGCCGTTTTCTTGTTTGTTTGACTGGAAGCGCTGCCATCTGCAGAAAGATTGTTTTGAGCTACAAAATCGATGGAAAACCTAACGAAGAAGCAAATTCTCAGTCGTCTGAGCTAGATGAAGAGGACTTTAATACAGAAACTCGTGGGCGATGGTGGAAATAATGCCTGTAGTAGCTCCACGGCCGGAGGCGAGGTGAATGTAACTTGTCTTCTTTGAGCGAAACCAGCTCAGTTAAGCAATTGCACAATTAATTTTAACAGTCGTAACAGACTATTTCTTCGCTGTTTACAAAATTCTGTTATTTTCCTTTTGAAAACATAGAAGCAAAGGTTCTTTTGACAAAATTTGCGGTGTTCTGCCAAAGTTTTAAGTTTTGGTGACAACGAAAGCTTTTATACAATAAAATAAACGCCGACGCGATTCCGCGATCTAATTCTAGAAATTTTAAAATATTTTTGCAGTTAGTTAGAGAAATTGTTTTTGTATAGGGTTAACCTCACTTTTTTCGCTATTCAGGATGTTTTTGTATTTGTGTTAAAGCCTCCTGAATAAAATGTTATGTTATGTTATGTTATGTTATGTTATTCCGGCAGCGTTCACAGAAGTTATCGCGATCGCTTACTGTACTGTCTTTGATTCCTTTTGTGAATGCCCTCTGAAATTATTATAATAGTAATAGAGTTGATGTTCTTGGGCGTAAATATGTTTTTGGCCCTTCTCAGAACTCGTTTTGAGTCGGGCCAAAAACATATTTACGCCCGCGAACATCAACTCTATTGTTATATTATACCATGTCCGAGGATAAGGATCATTAAAATGGTCTTCTGGTTGTTCTTGCTAAGTGAAACCAGCCATAACTTACAATATTTCTTGATTGTTTTTAATAAAACAATTATTCCACTCGCGCTTGTTGGATATGAGATGATTATAGCCAACTCGGCGCTTCGCGCCTCGTTGGCTATCTATCATCTCATATCCAGCGCGCGCTCGTGGAATAATTGTTAATTATACTTCCCTAATACACGAAACTGATAAATATATACACAGGAGAAACATTTTGTGAACAACACAACATTATTTTATTCTCTCACTTTAACTTTTTTGGCAAACCAAACTGAAACACAAAATGACTGCTAGCCTGCTCTAAAAAAAGGACATCATGGCTTTGCTGTCTTTATATACCATGTCGAATATAATTATAAAACAACAACAGCAAGGCCCTAATGCTGTCCATGATATCTGGTGAGGAATACTGTACAAAACCTTTCCTTAAAATGCAACATAGAGTTTGTCAGAGTCAAAGCCTTCTCCAATAGCAACAATTTGGAGTTGCGTAAAAATGGCGAGGTTATCATCAACTGAAGCAGTTCTCTGTAAAACAAAAACAAACAAAAAATGAAAGATGGGTCACCTTACAAGGTACAATTGACCAACTAAAACTGCAAGTAAAAATTGATACTAATAACATGATGATGAAACACTGGAAGCCAGGTATAGAGATACAAAAGACAGGGAAGTTGTTACTGATGGCTGCTGAGTGATAGAATATCAACAAAAAAGTCTGTGCAAAACAAGTCACTGATAACTATCACTGTTAAAGGCCCTCATATGGCATACTTCTAGAAATTTTAGACCGGTTTATTAACATTTTAGCATAAAATAAAGGTCAATGTTAGCAAGCAGTCTACCCTAAATATGATATGTGATTTCCAGCCTGCCTTGCATCTTATTCTGTGCCAGTCTTTTCAATTGCCACTTTCTTGGAAGGCTGCAAGTTGAGCAGCAGCAAAGTTTTCCCCTCCCACCCTCCCATTTTCTCTTGTTGCTTGCCTTATCTTATCCTTTCTATTTTTGTTCACTGCATTTTGTTCTATCTCTTGTCAGTTATTCAGAGATGTTTAATAAAATAATTAAGGGCGGGGAATTGCTGCCTGCAGCACCCCTTCAGCCCTGTGCTGAAGCCCCGTCAGAGAGGGGGAGCTATAGGATTTGCTGGACTTCGTTAACTTGGCCCAAGGACATTATGCCGGCCATGCATTTTCACGTGTGAACTATGCCCCCCCCCCCCCCCCTGCAGTACAGGCATGAGGCACCCCCTCGGTATGGCGCCATGTACCGTGGCCCCTCATTCGGTTATCATCCGGTCGGTGAGTTTTATCCGAGCCTTGCTGGTATAGTCCCTGCCCAACTTTGCCAACAAAACAATATTGTGTTTTCTTTGTGTCTGCGCGCCATAACATTAACACGACAGGGTTTTTGGGCCTAGCACTCCTAAATTTTGCCCGCCACTGTCCCATTTACACTACAAGATTTGAAATGGTTACTGATAATTCAACGACAATCTATTAAGGGCGACCTTGCCTCCACAGAACAGGTTTTGCCATGTTTTTTCCTGACACAGAGGCGTCTAACCTTTCAGACGACACCATTTTGTTTGTTGAAGAACATGTGCACATGTGCGACTGCGAATCTGGGACGCTGGCCCATTTTTTGGCAGGCCGAGGCTACCTTGCAAGGCAGTTTTAGGCACGCAAGCCGATGAACTTAACTTTAACATGGCAACATTAGGAGTACAGTATCATAAATTATTGCCCCACATGCCAAAATTTAGGAGTGCTGGGCACAAAAACCTTGTAATGTAAACCAGGCTTTTATCTAGACTGTCTGTTTGCCTCCAGTGGCCAAAAATAAGCTGTTAGATACTCTTTGCCTAGCTACACATGATGGCAAGTTCATGACTAATTTTTGTTTCTGTACCCTGCTGGATAAGACAGGTATGCTAATAAAAGATATAACATAGGAAACCTTTAAGAGCTTCTGGTAAAATGCAGTTACTGTCAAAATAATATTGGCAACTACTCCTCAATCACACACAAACATACCAAAATTACTTGATGGCATGGGTTACAACATAATAAATGACAATGCTTAATACAAATACTAACCTCATTCCTAGAGTCTAACTTCTTCCTGAGAACAGGGTTGATAGAACACTTCAGCATGAACCTAAATTTGCTCACAAATGACATATGTATCTCGACCACAGTATCACATGCAAAGGTAAAAAAGAAATAAATAATTATTTATGGAGGAGGAGGAGGGAAAACAATAGAATTGAGGAGGGGTAGGAGGAACCAATATTCCCTTAAAAAAGCAACAATTAAATCAGACATAACCCGTTCTGAGGTATAGAAACAGATGACTTTTATAAACATACGAAAGCAAACTCGGCGATTAAGAAATAGAACTGAGAGTTACTTTGATTCGTTCAAAATCTCCAGTATTTAAATATTTTTCTGTATTCGCTGGTCAAAGGCAATAAGTTATTCAGTCAGGTCTCTCAAGAAATGTGCCTTGTTTAATAGCAAGCATTTAGTAGTCGCGTGTTTTGATTGTGTTTTACTTGATTATTTCTACCAACTAAAGCTGTCTATTGTTTATGATAAGTTAATTGGCTTTTTCCGTAGAGTTTTTATGCAAATTTAGGTTTTGGTTTAAGTCACTGCTTTTTGCATAATTAGTGGCTAACGGACCGTGAAGAGAGGTTACACAAGAGCTTAAGTCTCTGATCTGAAAACCAAAGCGCATTGACCATTGTTGTAAGTAAAGGTGGACAGTCATTAACATCAAACATAATCGACTTTAATGTGATATACATATTGTGAAATCTCTATGTGTGTGTTTTAACACGCACAATTTAGGAGCAAGGAATCTATGAACTGAAGCATTCTTATTCCGAGCACTGTAATAAACAAAGACAACAAAAGACTGTCTTAACTCTTTAATCCTCAACAAAGCTCAACCTGAAACGAATCGTTTTTTAGTCATTAGGCGGGAAAGGCGCTTAGTTAATTTAGGCGAGAAACACACACCAAATATTTTTTATTATTTCCGAGTTTTCGGGAAAAGTCAGGTTATATAGCCGAGTGTCAGAAAAGGCCAAACACAGGCCAGAAAGGCCATTACCAGGCCTGAATGGCCAAAATCACGCCAAAAGGGACAAAAGGAGACAAACGGGCCATTTGTAGTTATGTGTATTTATTTTTTTTCAGACACACCCTCGACTGAAACGCGTGTAATATCCACGCAAGCTCTAAGGTAAAACACAGGCATTTCAATGGCGACTTTGGCGAGAATGGCGATTTTAGCGCCCGAATTGAACTTGAATGACTTTATTAAAATCAATTATATCTCAATGGCTATAGACTATGACATCATGTATCCAAAAATAACTTCAAAAACCTGTCAAACCGGTGATACCGCCCATGACTGCCATAAGACAAAAATAGAGCATGACATCATTGATCAACCTGTCAAACCAGTTCATAACCTGTTGGTAAGGCTAAAATAAAATATGACGTCATCCTATAATGAGTGATCAAGACAATAGGCGGTGACGTCATCGTCGTTAATGTATGCAACCGCGTATTAATGAGAAACCACCGCGAAAAAGAGGACAAAAACATCCCCCCCCCCCCCTCACCACTGGTACTTCATGTGTCGTACTTTCCATTTCACTGACCCGGGTAATGCTATATGCAATCGTGTTGTATCCAACACCAACACAATATCTGATCAGAGTTTCCAGCAAGTTTCTGGGTGATCTTCATTTTTAAAACTAGTAGAACTACACATTTTAAAATTAAGAATAATACCCGTTCGGGGTGAGAAAAAAGAACAAGCACATACTGAATTTCCAGAGAATCAAAATGGCGGACGGTGAGTACTAAGGCCACAATGTACATTGGGACTATATACTAATCATTTTACATTAGCGTAAAGCAAACGAACTACTCCTTTTTTATCATTTTATGCAGAAATTTTGTGATAAAATTTCATTTGGATAATTTTTAAAGAACACTTCTGTAGACTGATACGCTTAAAGAACTGGATTTTAAAACTCTCCAGCACTTCATTAAGACTCTATTTCCAATTTTGTATCAGCAAATAGCTTTGAAATAAGCGTTACAATACTTATTTTGATGAAACAATACGGAAATAACAAAAAGTCTATTAATGATTAAGTGACTGTCTCTGACCACTTTATGTGAATACTATGATCACTTCCGATCAAGATGGCGGCTATTAAAAAAACAAAAAACAACAACAAAAATTACTTATAATGTCAATCAAACTTTATTTTGGTGCTGGTTCCATATCTGTAAACAGTCCACACATATCTCTGATCATTTTCCCCAAGTCTGGTACTTTCATGGCAAATTTCACAATTTCCACCAAAATCTGCACATCTTCGCATGACCAACAGGGCCAGTTAAAATTGTTGATAAACTAGCTCTAAAGCGACCGAAAAGGGTTTGTCATTGAATGCAACGACGTAGATTGAATTACATTTCTTACTCGCTGTCGGGCGTTTGGTGACTGCTTCTTCCCACCAATCAATCTTGAGTCTCCACATGCCAGATGAGCCGCTCATTTTTAAGACATTTAGTTTGCAGGTGTTTAAAACTACAAAGCGTCAAAACAGTCCGATTTGTTACACTTATTCTTTCCTCGTTTAAAGATCTTCATAGAGTCAACGCTTTTTTGTTTGGAAAACAAGTGAGTTGAATGGTAATGGACGTTAGTTTTTTTGGCAGTATTGACAGATCCAATTTGTCTACAACAGATCCCGTCACGCTTGCTAGATTTTGTACTTGATTGGTACAATTAAAAGCAAGTTAAACAGTAATGGCTTATCCGAATTTTAAGATTGAAAAATCTTTTTTCCCGCTGCGTTTCCCGCAATTTTTTTGGTTTAAAAAAAATATATGTATATTAAGTATCTTCAAAGTTCTTCTCACTCGTGTAATAAATCTCTTTTTAAACAAGCTTGCTCGAGACCGTACTGGGAGAATATCGGCCCTCGGTATCTTTTCTTTAGCTCTGTCGGTACTGTCAAGAACTCGGACCGATATTCTCCTAGTACTGTCCTCGTGCCTGGTTAACAAGATGTATTTATTCCACCACATACTGACGAAATTCCTGTGCCGCTTCTTCGTGATATGAATACAATGGCTTATGACGTTATAACATGTTATAGGTTGATTTAGCAACAGAACGGGAACGTCATCGATCTGAGGACGCGAGAGCGCGCGGAAAAGTCTGGACGCGAGTCTTTTTCGACTATCTCATGGGTATTTTCGATGCACGCGCCGTTGTTAACTGACGTTCCCGTTCTATTGCTAAAACACTACGTGAACGAGATTCCACTCCATTTTAGGGACAAAAAGACAATTACCTGTAATTAGATGTTTATATATTTCACTGCACTTAATGGAGATTCCTTCGTAGCAATGGCTCAACAAATGCCTTTTTTATTTCTGTCATATTTCTGACCTTTTCTTTCCTTTGCCGACCCCGCATGAAGTGTTCCGCAGGCTTTCAATTATGGTACTTTTTTCTTGCTTACTTAGTCCCGGTTCTGGCAAATGATGCAAGTGATAGTGATACTGATCAGGACGACAACGACGTATCTTCAGGTAACTTGATGGCTTTTTCTTCCTTTTTAGTATTACAAATACAAATGAACTACAACACGAAAGGTATGGGTGGATTGAATTGCCGCCATGTTGGTGGTAAAAACAAAAGAAAATTTGTTCCCATAGTTTGCATAAAAATGGAAGTTCACTCCTAGAGGAGAAATATCTAATTGTTCCATACCACCAACATGGCGTGCAATCAACCTATACCTGTGTCACATTATAGTAACTATAGCTCCCAAAGGCTATGCCGTGAAATGAACCACGAAAATACAAAACGACATGGCAAAATTATTGTAAAGGAAAAGCTAACAGAAAACGGTTTTGCCATCCAACATCGGACACATTTCTCTATCTTTTCTGTCATTTACATTGTTGAAAAATTTGTCAGCGTCAATCCATGGCATGACTTTCAAACTAAAAAACAGAATTTGAGTCGGTGGCGGGATCGACAAGCCAAAGAGTATTTGGTTATTGGCTTTAAAATGTTTGAAACTAAACAAACTTAACTGTCTGAGACATTTTTATGTCCGTCAAACTAAAGGACATCACCAAGCGTAAAAAGGCATAAATCCTCAATCTAGTTTCGTCGGAAATTGAGTTCCGTGGAAACTGGGTACTTCTCACCATAGTAGTTTCGTTACTATTTTAACGATTAATGCCGCTGTTTTTTTTTAAAATGCTAGAATTAATAGAAGGGGTCTTAAGATGAGTGGTGATAACGGTTAAGTTTGCCAGAGGGATTTTCGAGCGTGTCACATGTCATTACGACAAGAGTTCTCAAGGTTGTCAGTCTCGTCTGCGTCTGTGAATTTTATAATGAGCCCTCAAAAGAGGAGAATTTTCCTGTTAAGGAAACATAACCTGACGCGCCGCGTCAGGAAATTTATTTTTGGAGCGGCCATCACACAGTAGCGTGACCGTCACTGGTGTTGTGACTTCGAACAGTGGACAGCTTAATATCTCAACGTTGACATCACAGCTTCAATAACTAACAAAACAAACGATTTATAACGTCTCGACTTCGTTGACCAATCAGGTCAACAATCAGAGAGATATTTATACCATCTTGTGACGTTTCAAAATTTACTTGACTCTGAAGATGACTTCCGTTGGGGCTGTTGAATCGTCAGTCAGTCACCCCCAACAGTCCTTCTCAGGACTACACTCACCCGGATAATACATGGCTCCTAGGTTCAAACCATTTACAGACTTCAACGTTTGTATCCGTCAGGTCAGTCTTGTGATTTAAGTTGATCAAGATCTAGCTTAGCCTGCACACGTCTTAAACAAATTTTAGGATGTCACATGGGTTATTTTGAATGAATATACTTAATACTTTCAACATGGTTCCCACGGTAGGCATGTTTGGATGTAGCCGACTTTGGCTTCGGCCACGTTGAGAGGCCTAGTCCTGACTAAGCTTATTTTTCAGCTGTTTTCTTTCTGAGCTCTTCATTTACTGCTCGTTGTAGGTACTGTCTGGAATTCTCAAAGGTTTCATGAATCGGGAACATAAAGATGTCTAAACGTCAGATACATAACTGTGTACCCTTTAGCTAAACTTAGCTGGAGTTATGTTTAGTTGTAGAGAAGTGGTCAGTTAAATCCTGTGAGGAAGCTTTAAGAAACTAAAGAAGACTCCCGGTACTGTTTCCTTAGCAAGTTACTTACTGGGTATTCAACACAATGCAGAAAATATTCAACATCAATATTTATTTTGTTAACCTAGTTCCTTTAGAGGTTCTTTCGCGTGGCCCCTTGGCTGTTCAAGCCTACAACAGCGCTCTTAAAGATGGTAAAACGCACATCAAAAGAATACCCGTGATGATAATTGGGCAAGATCGAGCAGGAAAGACCAGTCTAAAGAAGTCTTTAACAGGGGAAACTTTCAGCACAACGGAAAGAAGCACAGAAGGAATAGAGACGGATCCTTCACATTTTAAAGTCTCAACAGAGATATGGAAGACAGGCGAGAGAGGAAAAAAAACTGACTACAATTCAAAGTCTTTTTTTGATCACCTCGCGGCGAAACTGATGATTCCAGACTTGAGAAAAGAGAGAAGAGATCCCAATTATTCAGAAGAATCAACACTTGCTAAGGAAACAGAGCCCCCTTATGATGAAGAATCAACAGTCACCACCGACAAAAGAGATGACACAAGAACAAGCACAAGTAACACTGAGTTTTCAGTTGAAGACTTCAGACCAACAGAGGAGGAAGCCAAGGAAAATATGTTGGTCTCAGAGCTACCGGGAGACTTGGCGACATTGGTTGCAAATTTGCTGGAAGACGATCAAACGGTCGATGAAGAGGAAGAAATATATTCAATTCTGTGGGATTTTGGCGGACAGTCAGTCTACTACACCACCCATCCAATCTTCCTGACAAAAAAGGCTATCTACCTTTTGACTTATGACTTAAGTCTTAATCCGCACGAGGAAGCCAACGTTCCTGTCAGAAAAGGATTGTACAAGATGAACGAAGAAATCAGTTACAGTAAGAGCAATCTTGACTATCTTGATTTTTGGATGTCTTCAGTTTATTCTTTGGTTCGTCCAGATGCTCCGTGTCAGGGCGCTGCTGTGTCTGACTTAACACCTACAAGATTGCCTCCAGTATTTTTAGTGTGCACTCATTCAGACCAGCCTTATCACTGCACGGATCCCAGGCAGCTGGCGCTCGAACTCTATGGATTCTTACGAGAGAAGATTTATGGTAATCACCTATTTAAGGATGTCTTTGTTGTCGACAACACAAAATCAGGAGGCAAGCAAGAGTGTCCAGAAGTTGTTCGCCTGAGGGCGGAAATACTTGCTACTGCTAAGAAGCTACCCCAGGTGAAAGAGTTTATTCCATTGAAGTGGTTGAGGTATGAAAATGAGCTGCAACTCTTGCGCAAAGACGGCTTCAAGTGGATTCCTTTGGAGAAAGCTAGAAAAGTTGCTTCAGTTAAGTGCGCAATAAATGACCATGACCAGTTAAGGACAGTGTTGGACTTTCTACATGATCAGAGAATTTTGATTAATTTCAGTGAAACGCCAGAGTTGGAGGCTATGGTGATTTTGGACCCCCAGTGGCTCATTGATGTCCTCAAGAAGGTAATTACTGTTAAAAGATACGAGCACTCAGACGAAAACGTTGAAGAGCTGTGGGTTAAGCTCGAGAAGACTGGAATACTGGATGAACGACTGCTGTATCATGCATGGGGACCCCTGCTTGAAAGCCAAGTAACCTGCCAAAGCCTCATTGCAATAATGGAAAGATTTAGCTTGCTCTGTTCCTGGCCTCACCTAGACACAAACAAACAGTACCTTGTACCATCGATGTTGATGTCTCCTCCGACAGAGGACGTCCTTGAGCTTCTTGCTTCTGTGCAAATTCCTCCACTTTTTGTGAGGTTCGAATCTGGTCGAGTGCCTCCAGGCCTGTTTTCCCGACTAATTCTGCAAGTTTACAAGTGGTGCAAGGAGGAGTGGGAAAGCATGCTGAATCCTGAACTGTTCCATAATTTTGCACTGTTTCACATACTTCCTGACCGAGGAACGTTTGTTACTTTTCTCTGCCATTCCTCGTCTATCGAAGTCGTCCTTCACAATGGAAGTGATGCTGTTGAGGTGGAAGCGGTAGGGCTTAGCCATGTCCAATTTGACGCTACCATAAGCCGTGATATCCATGGCAAACTGAAACTGATTCTGGAGTGCATGCGGCTGGAATTTGGCTGGCTAAAAAACATGCGCTACGAAATGTGTGTGTGCTGTCCAGTTTGTTCTCAAAAGAGTTCTGTCAAATGCCGCGCTCATGAAGTACGTGGTTGCGAGTGCCTACATTTTTTGTCAGAAATGGAATTGCAGAAGGTCCAATACTGCACCAGGGGTGGCCTTAGGGATTGCAGGATTCGCACGAAGATGTTTGAACCTTGGTTCTCATTTTCATGTGCAAAAGAGGACAGGATTTCAGTTAAACAGGTTGGTTTAATCTCTATAGTAGAAAAAAATTATGGTAATTGTACCTCGTCGCCATAGTTACGTAACACGTTTTGACTGTTTGTTCATCACTTAGCTGACGTATCAGATGAAATAGTTTTTGTATATATATATCAATGGTAATCGTGAAAACGGTAGTTACACTTCATATTCTGGTATTCGCGGAAAGACACAACTTTATCTTTAAGGTCGTGCGAATAATGCCGAGAAATCTGTAAATCGTGAAACGTAACAAAGGTAAAACAAAACGTAAAGGAAGATTTACAATGTATCATTTTTCCCTTACAGGAGCAAGCTGCTACTGGACTTAGTATCGATGAAAGAAGCATCGTTCCTTTCAAGGACGGTAGGCTATTTTTAAATTTATTTTTCAAACATTCAATGGAATATAACGGCAATGTTTTATACCGACCTTTTAACCCCTGTCTTCTGCAACTATTTGACCTGGCAGCATTTTTCGTACGTTTTCGTTCAATTTTTACTCTAAGACTTTCAAGTTCCGTTAAGAATGCCTAGGGAGAAATACTCTGTTGTATTTATTTATTTATTTAACTTTATTTATCTACGGGTGAATTATCAGGCCCCGGTTGTTCAAAGAGTGCCTAGGGAGAAATATTCTGTTATATTTATTTATTTATTTATTTATTTATTTATTTATTTATTTATTTATTTATTTATTTATTTATTTATTTAACTTTATTTATCCACGGGTAAAACATCAGGCCCCGGTTGTTCAAAGAGCGGATAAGTCTTATCTTATGAAAATGCCGTGTGAATTAATTAATCATTATCGAAGAGGAAACCTCTACAGCCGGATTTGAAACTAGCAAGAGATTGTGCTTGCCGCAGATTGATAGGTAAGCTGTTCCACAGCAACGCACCACTGTAGCTGAAACTGTTTTTTAGAAAATTGCTGCGGGGGAGTGGGACAGCTAGTTTGCCCTCACAACTCCTAAGAGAATAGGTAGGTATTGTACTACCATTAGTAAACATTGATTTCAAATAACCAGGGGCGAGACCATTGAGAGATTTATAGACCATGGTGACTGTTTTTAGATCACGTTGAAGTTAAAGTTTTTGTCAGCCAAGTCTAAAGAGATCATCCGCATTGGCATCATATGAAGAAGAGGTTAAAATACGTGCAGCGCGATTCTGTAGTTTTTGTAGTTTAATAGAAAGAGATTTATTGCAATTCCCCCATACGACACTCGGTAATCGAAATGAGGTTGAACTAAAGTATTATAGATGCATAGGAGCGTTTCGAAAGGAACAAAAGACCCATTTCTCTTTAAGATGCCAATGCAGGAAGTAATTTTTTTGGAAATATGTTCGATATGTATGTTCCAAGTTAAGTTTTCGTCTATATATACTCCAAGAGATTTCGTAAATTCTACTTGTTTTATGGAATTACCGTCGATAGTAAAGGACGGGAGTCTGTTAAAAGTATTTAACCTTTGCCTTGAACCAATCAACATAAACTCGGTCTTTGACCTATTAAGAGTGAGATTATTTGCCGTTAACCATTCAGTAATTTTATTTAGATCATCGTTCATATTTTCTTCTAGATGCGCAACGTCGTTACTGGCAAAGGTCAAATGAGTATCGTCCGCATACATTCTAGGATGTGCGTTAACAAGACAGTTCAGTAGATCGTTTATGTAGAGTAGAAAAAGAAGAGGTCCAAGGATAGTACCTTGAGGAATACCGCAAGTTAAAGGTTGGCTATCAGAGAGAGAGAGCCATTTACAAAGCATTTCTGCATACGATTATCCAAATAGGATTTAAACCAATTAGACGAGTTGCTTCCGACACCAAAAGCCTTTAATTTAGATAGCAAAATAGAATGATCGACGGTGTCGAAAGATTTCTTCAAATCAAGAAAAATTACTGCATTAACATTACCTTTATCTATATTAAAAGCTCAATTATCTGTGGCTTCGAGCAAGGCAGTAGCAGTGGAATGAAGGGAACGAAACCCTGACTGATTACAGGAAATCAGATTATTTACAGTTAAATATTCGTAAAATTGATTGTATACGATTCGCTCAAAGACCTTAGCCACAACAGGGATAATAGAAATAGGGCGGTAACTATTTAAATCGGAACGTTCTCCCTGTTTAAATAAAGAAATTACTTTTGTGGATTTCCATTCAGTAGGAAAGACACCGGATACAATAGATCATTTAAAGATAGCACAAAGAGAACTTGCGATTAGATCAGCACACTCTCGAAGAAGTCGTGCCGAGATTTTATCTAGGCCCGTCGCTTTAGATTTACAAAGTTTAGATAATAAAGAAAAGACTGTTGAGCAGTCAGTGGTTTTGAGTTCGAATCTATGTTCAGTATCCATAACATAATCTAGGTAAGATGGAGTGTTTCCATTCTGCTGGATTGCATTGATAAGTTTCACTCCAATACTAGAAAAATGATCATTAAAAGCAGACGAAAGTTCCCGAGGATCGTTAATGCTAGTGTTATCTAATTTAATCTCTCTAACAGAAGAGCTGTGGATTTTTCTCGAAGGAAGTTCGTTAATTATTCGCCAAGTCAAACGGGAATTACCTTCGCTTTCACGCAACGCATTTTTGAAGAATTGTTCCTTGGCTTGTTTGATTTCATTGTTTACAGCGTTGCGACATTTTTTAAACATCAACCAATCACATGCATTTCCGGAACGAATGGCCTTCACTTTGAGAACATCTTTATAATGCATTTTTTCTTCAGCTGAGGTGTGATCCAGGGTGATTTAGATGCCCGAATGCGTTTTGTGCGCAGTGGGGCGTGCTTATCAACGCATTGGAAAAATAAATCTTTCCAAGTGTCCCACATAACGCTTGGGTCATCATAACTGTTTACCTCCCAATCTTGTGTTGAAAATCAAGGCGAAACCTTGCGGAGTCGAAATTGCTGAATTTCCTATGAGTTAAGGTAGAATGACCTTTAGGTGAATTGATGGAAATCTTACGGAAAGTATAAACGAGACTATGGTCACTTAGACTTACATGGGACTCACCAGCGGAAACAATATTATTCTGACAATTTGTAAGAATAACATCAATCAGAGTAGAAGATGTGTTAGTAATGCGAGTTGGACCATCTATAAGTTGGTAAAGATTATAAATATCAAAAATATTTGTTAATAACACTGTGTTGATATCAGGTTGCGGAGAGGCCAAATTACAGTTAAAGTCATCCATTAAGTAAAACTCAACGTTCTCCGTGTCAAGCTTGCCGACAAAAGATTCAAAATGAGAAAATATCTCAGTCGATGAATTAGGAGGCCTATTGCCTGATTTCATACCGTGGGGGTCTGGGTACAAGTCTGTGTATTATGGGATATGGGACTCAACACCCACATAGCCAGAAAGAGCACATCGAACTTTACAACATCCTCAAGTTTGGTGTTAATCAAGCTAATATTAGGCGAGATACAGCCATTCAAAAACTTAAAAAATTTACTTAGAAATGTATGGAACGCCGGACAAGACGGACGATTTGTCCTTAGTAAATTTTTTAAGTTTTTGAATGGCTGTATCTCACCTAATATTAGCTTGATTAACACCAAACTTGAGGATGTTGTAAAGTTCGATGTGCTCTTTCTGGCTATGTGGGTGTTGAGTGCCATAACCCATAATACACAGACTTGTACCCAGACCCCCACGGTATGAAATCAGGCAATACCGGGTGGCAAGAAGAAAGGGTTTAGATCGAGGTTTACGAATCTCGATGCATACGTTTTCTGGGTGTATATCACTTAGATCAGGGCGTAAAGGGAAATTTATATTAGATTGAACATAGATGCAAACTTCCCCACCAGATCGACCGTTATGTTCACGATCGCGGCGAATGATATCATAACCAGGAATGTAAACTTCGTCGTCGCTCACAGAATCATCAAGCCTCGTCTCATTAATAGGTCGAAGAGCAAAACTCTCAGCTCGTCAATGTGTTTCGGCAAGCTTGCAATATTTAAGGAGGCTAATTTAAAGCCACGCATTGAAGGTAAAAAGGCAGAAGACTCACGAGACAGATTCGAATTCTCTTCCACTACAGATATTTCATCAGTCCTAGAGGACACGTAAGAGAAATTAAAATTTTCTTCGGCTGCAGGGGTTTGATCGGCTCTCCTGGAAATAGGAGTTCAGTGCGTTGAGCTATTATCTAAGGCATTCACAAAGTTTCTAAAAAGGATGTTATTACCTTTTTCATTCAGATGTAGTCCGCTCCTATTTAGACAATTTCTGTCAATGTTTTGATGCTTAATCATTCTCCAGTCATTTTGATTGCAGTATTTCGAAAGGCGCTTGTTAACAGCTTTCACAGCATCATTTGGAACATTGTCTGATCTCGACACCAGCTCCGATAGGATAACTTCGGCGTTAGATTCCATTTCGATTTTCCTGGCAAGGTCCACAATGTTCTCAGCTACTACAGTTGGAGAATGGTCACGTAGGTCATTCTTTCCTACATAGAGAATGATCTGTTGAGGGCTCTTGTAAAAAGTAGGCATTAGGTAGTGCTTCATGTCGTTGGTGGTTGCGCCAGGGAAAGATTTAACAACCACGCGATGGCCGACTTTCCTACCCAGCTTCCGTCCCTGTATTTGTTTTATCACAGAGTAACCCACCAAGACAGTTGTAAATGACTGATCTGCATCACTGGGAGGTGTAATATCTTTCTCTGAATCCTCGCCTTGTATGCCTTGTCTAGAAACACCAGAACATCACGTGTTATTTCGCAAAACCGTAACACCAACCACCTGAAGATGAGATTAATGCTTATTACCAGACCTCATCTTCTAACTGGTGCGATCAGACTCTAGTTTCGTTTTCCAGTGAGAAATACGAAAAAAAAAGTAGCAAGGGACACACAACAGAAAAAAAAGAAGGCTGTTTTAATTGACCCTGGTAGCAGGTGTACTTGTGTTCCAAGGTGCTCTTGGCTCTTGAACTGTTTTTGGTTTTAGTGCATGCGAAAAAATGGTATCGTACCATTTACAATCGGAATTCTAACCTGAATTTGTTATTAGGAAGAAGAGTTCAATAAATCCAAGAAAAAAGAGAAACTAGGACATTATATTTTTGTCAACAGAAATCTTTTGAAAGAATGCAAACGATACTTGGTTTCTTATTCCTTTTTTTTTTAACTTTTTACCACCGATTTCATTGATACGCGACCCTCGAATAAAAACTCCCGGGAGCATTTGGCGATTCGCTTCCGTCAATCATGCGCTCCTTATATGGTGTTATAGGAATGCCGCTCTTATTTTAAAAAAAATATGGCGGCCACTGTGTAGACTGTTCGGTCGTTGTCGAGTGGTGTATTTGCTCGTGCAGGGGTTGAGCATCGATTGATGGAAGCCACACGGACTGTCTTTCCTCTCTTGCGTACTGAACTGAGCCATCCCTGTATTTTATCTTCGTACACTCCTGGATATTACTCAATTAACTTCAATTACTCTCCTTATAAACAATACGTCATGTGCTGTAAATGATAAAGACGATAAATGTCATTTGCTGCATGCTTGTTTATTTATGCCGATTTATGCTATTCTTTTTTAATTTTTTTTTTCACCTACCGTCCATATTTTGTCTTGCTTTTCCCGTACGGGCTGGGTAATCAACCGTGGAGGTATTTCTGTATTTTTTCCGAATTTTCTTCACAAATGTCAACCCCACTTTCAGAAGTCTTGCTATAGCCATCGCGCTCAACCCCTGCACGAGCAAAATGCACCACTCGCCAACGTAAACTTGAAGAATAAAAAGCAACCATGTCGAACAAACAGGCTACACAGTGGCCGCCATATTTTTGAAAACAACAGCGGCGTCCCTATAACACCATATAAGGAGCGCATGATTGACGGAAGCGAATCGCCAAATGCTCGAGGGAGTTTTTATTCGAGGGTCGCGTATCAATGAAATCGGTGGCAACCTTGTAAAATAGTATTTATTTGATTTTTGTTTTGAAGGAACGGATAGAGCACCACTTGCTCTCCCCGCTGGCGTTCTTGATTCCATTGAGTCTCAGTCATGTGATGCTAAGGAAGTTGTTGTTCGGCTACAAGAATGTATGCAGTTGAATCAAACTACACTTGAAAATCCAGATCCTGAGGCGAAACGCTGGATCCGATGTCTTGCCAATGCTGCGAAATCTGAAAGAAGGATGGACGTAGTAAAACACTTGAGGACGATTGCTCCTGCCGGCACTACTGGTGAGTTAACAATGCATAGCTAGATCATAGAAGTAGGTCCCTTAAAGTTGATTATTTTACCTTTCATGATAGATAAATCCAATACCGGATTTGAAGCTCACCGCCGTATTATGACAAGTGTACGTTTTGCGAACAATTTCTCTTTTTTCTGAAAGATACATTATAAACGCGGTCCTGGCCTTCTTGGCGATATTCCGTGGTAGAGGCCCGGGGTAAATGATAACAACTGCAAGGGTAAAGTCCTTAGAATTTATCCACACTCCAAGAAATGTGTCAGTCAAGTGCAATATTCCTCAAATGTCTTGAGCCACATTGTAATTGACACTGGTGATCGCTCCTTGATGACACAATTTAAGCATTCCGCTGTGCCAAGAACACTAAGTCCAATTAATCAGAGTTATAACTTAAATTTCGCTCTGTTTGCTTTCTATTACTATGCTTCAAGCCAACTTAATTGTGGTAATTTTACTACCAAGGAGAGAAAAAATAATCCATGTGTTGGCTAACCAAAACAGCATATGCATGCGTATTCCAAATACTTCCACCATTTATCTCAATCTGCAAACTAATACCCAAACCATGCGTGCAAATTGTCCAGGCTCCTGAGTACTTTTTGTATCGTCTATTGAAACTGCTGTTTGTCTAAACCAGGCCCTTTGTTGCCGGAAGACCTTGATGTTGGATGCATCCCATTCAAGCAGAGAATGGAATTAACATTTTCTCTTGGTGGTAAGTGCGACAGTGTGCTACAGAATCCTGTATTACTGAATTCCAAGAAGTTTCTTCTTCAAGAAGGAAAGTTAAAATTATATTATTACCATGTAAGAGATTCCATCAAGAAGTTCCGTTTTATTTTTAAGTAGAACTAACTGTAATTAGTAGTCAAGTTCTTTTGCCCCCGGATTTGCTATTGTCTGAAATAACTATCCGCGCTCCTTCCTTTTGGGTCTTTTCTTTTAGGGCTTTCAGTTTTAATGTATAAATTTAATGTTTTTAATAGTTTTTCATTTGTGAAGTCTCAATAAAATTATCAAAAACAATAATAATAAAAAACCTTGGAATATGATAAATCTTATCGATTAGCATTGTCATGGAAATGGTCTTGGCCTATTCCGAGTTAATTTTGCCGATCACTGCATGAGTTAAAACTGGCATTTCATAGTTTCATGAATAAATGAAAGCAAAGTGGCAACAAAATAGAAAGATAAAGTCGACTTCGAATTTGAAATAACACATACTTTACATAACTCAAACTATCCGTGAATCGTTTTTCTTTCAGGTGGAGATGAATGGAAATGGCTTGCAGAGAAGCTTGGCATGTCTTACAACCAGATCCGCTTCCTTGACAAGAGAGCCACCAACCCTTGTGATGTTGTCCTTAACCTTATGGCGCAACACCGCTGTTTCCGTGTTGGAGAACTCTACGACAAGTTAGTGGAAAGTGAGCTTCCAGGATCAGCTGACTTACTATAAATAGTACGCTGTACGCTTAACATTTTTATTTTAATATTTCAATATTGGAAAAAAACTCTTTGAGAAGACAACACACAAATTTTCTGTTAAATTTAAATATGTACTAGAACTATTATTCGTCCAAGATTGTTTACGACACCTTTTTAAGGTTTTTCTTAAAGCTAAGCAGCAGATTTTATTTGTACATATGTTGAAATAGTTACCAAAAGTGTTAATCTAACATAGTTTTTGAGAAGTGGTTCTCACTGGTCTTGGTGGATTTACAATACAAGAAATGTGACTACAGCTGCCGTCATGTAGGCGATAGACAGACCGCTTCGGTTTCTGTAGTTCTTGTTATTAACCCTATCTTAGGAGATCTATCATGATTTACCAAAAACAAATTGTAGGGCTGCAAAAAGAGCCAACAACCAGTAATGTCAACTAACGAGTACCTAGTGTACAGTTCGGCCATCCGATCTTTAATCAGCCGCTAGGAAAAAGAAAAAATGGCTGCGTAAGTGAACTTCTTTTTATTGTGTGCCATGAAGTGAAACAAAAAAGAAATAGAAAAAAAACACCATTTGTTTAGAATTGGCTTTTTGTAGTACAGGTAGTTTGATCATGTTTGTTTATCATGTACCATAAAGTGAAAAAAAAATTGTTTAGGATTATCTACTGGTATTACTGTTACGCAGTGTGAGAGGCAGTTTGTTAATCGTCTGTTTTCACTGCGCTCCTGAAGGTTTTCGAAGCTACTCGTGTAATTTTTTAGTAACATTGTGTATGGAAACACGAAATTGACATACATGATTATATAAGAGCCGGGCTTGTCAGGTCTGTACAGGCCTGCAAATGATCCCCAATTTGAGCCGCAAACGATCCCCGATCGCCTCACCATAAATGTTTTTTTCTTAATAACACCAGTCGTTATGTTAAACTATCTGCATGCAAATTTCACAACTTTAAATGATGTAGCAACTTTAAATGATGTAGCAGCTCAGTGCAACAGAACAATTTGCTTATATACTGGAACATGAGTTTTCGTTAGATAGTGGCGTATCATTGAGTAGTAAAGCTATAATTTTTACTAAACGAGTTCTCCAATTAACTTTAATTATCTTAAGAAATTAACTGAGCCTTGCGGTGCACTCTGAGGCCTCAAATGTAATAAATGTCCCTAAATGTAATAAAGGTCCTAAGTGTAATAACTTTCGGCCCTAAATGTAATAAAGGTCTAGAATGTAATACATGTTCTGCTCCACATGAAATCACACTGATAAATATGTAAGATTTAACTGCATTTATTATACAAAAGCAAGAAGGCCAAAATTTATCCCAATTACATTATTTTTACCTTGAATACTCAGAACCCACTGAAATAAAAGCCTTACATGAAGTGTCGCATATGCCATTTTAATCTGCACGTCCTATTCTACAGGGGCCAAAAGCAACACTAGTTAGGCAGTAACAACAGAAATAGTAAATTTTAACTAAGGCCTTTTTAATTTAGATTTTTCACCTTGTGATCTCTTTGAGAACGAATGGATGCGAAAAATGTCACACGGGAACCCGAGTGTAAACTGTACCGCGCTTCAATGGCCTGTTAGCTTGAGGTCAAGTCTGTCTTATGTCTTTAATTGTTTCTGCCGAGTCTTTCCCTTTGTGGCTAAAATTTTTACATAAAAAAGTGCTTTTGACTTCATTTCTCTAGTTTTCTTTAAAGCAGGGTTCGTAAGGTCATAGAAAAATCGCTTGTGGAATTTGAGAATGTAATTTTATAGGCCTGGAAAATCGCGGAATTGGGCGGATCATGAGAAGTCATTGAAAGTAATGTCCCTGCTACAAAATGAAAGTAAGAAAGTTAGTAAAACAGTTTATTAGTGATTTTCCATATAAGCTTCAGCACTATTTTTGATAAATGAGTCACAGAATAGTCTGCGAAAATAAGCTTCCAAACACTACAATCTAATCCAACTTAAGAATTTGACTGTTTAAACACAAACACTATTTGCAAAAGGTATTATTAATTTGAAAAAAAAAATGAAGTGATAAGAAGCGTTCGCTAATGGTCTGATAACCATTGACTTCTCGTGCTCTTGTGCATATAGGAATCTGGCCACTTCGAGCGTTCTTTGATAGAATCCATAATACCAGCAGATCTCCACCCCGCTAAATCAATGCTTTTTCCTTTCTGGAGTTGGGGCAAAAATAATGAAAATTAAGGTCGAGGAAATTAACGCACTACCAAATTAATGACGCGGAAATTAACGCAAATTTTTCGGAAATTCGCATTAATTTCCCATTATTTGAGTAGCACAATGAAGCATGATCGTTTTAACAGTTGTATGCTGCTACCATAAGATATTGGCAAAATAAATTAAAGCGAAAATTAGTAAAGGAAGGGGAATTTTGGCCATTTGCCTGACTAATGACATCATCACTATTCATTCATTAAATACATGAGGTCAAACCGTGATAGGACTCAGACAATGACCTTTATTACATTTAAGGCCAAAAGTTATTACATTTAGGACCTTTATTACAGTTAGGGCCGAAAGTTATTACACTTAGGACCATTATTACATTTAGGGACATTTATTACATTTGAGGCCTCAACAACTCTGCCTGCTCAGTTCTTAATTCACTTTTTGCTTGTTGTAGTATATAGTCCTTGTGTAACCGTTAGTAACTATATATTAGTGAAAGTGTAAAGGCCTGGCTAAAACATTCCAACATAGATGTAAAACATATATTGGTCTATCAAAGTTGGAACGTTAAGCATCCCATGTCAGCTTATCTTAAAACCAAGTTTTTCTCTAAGATGAATGTTGCCGTGGCAAGTCTGACATTGTCATCCAATGTTGGACTACGTATTATCTGATCCAACAATGTTAACTGGTTAAGAACGACGTTTAGCCCTGTCTTAAGGTAGCGTAGTTAGCTGTTAAACGTTCAAATCTAAAACAAATGTAAACAGACAACAATAATTGTTCTGTAAGAGGTTACAGAAAACTCGCTACCGGTAAATATTATTTGCTACAGTTTTAGTGGAAACTAGGGTAGTTTCAAGTCAAGTTCCAAATTTATTTTTGCTACTATAACTGAAATTACAAGTTTAATAGTGATATAGGTGGCGAGGAAGCCTATGATAAGCCGCGAGGCTTTAAAATAATGGGCTCCCTCTTTCATATATTAGTATAAATCTACTAATGTTCTATCACGAATGCCGTTCTCTGATTGGCTACGCTACTCGCTATCTATTCTGTGATAGATAGTGAGTAGCGGTTTTCAACAAAATGGCGGCTGCTTCCTCGCGTTTTCGAAGTGTCTGCGATGAGGATATCAATAATTTACTTGTTTAGTTTTGCGACTAGTAGATTTATACTAAAACAATTAGATTATTCGCTCTCGATTTCTATGCGTGATAGCTGATTCGGGCTACGCCCCCATCAGCTATCACGCGATAGAAATCTCGAGCTCATAATCTAATTGTTAATTATTCACAATTTAACAGTAGAATAATGAAAGTATCAATGGCAGATTAGAAATAGAACAGAGCCAAGACATTAATTTCAATTACCTTTATATGTTTAAAGTATAATGGGGCTAAAAAGAAGTGAAAATTGAAAAAGTGAAAAAAAAAAAAATATATAAGTTTACGTTAAGGGGAATGCTTTCAGTTTATATATGGTAGTATGGCAGTATATATGAAATAGCGATCGGTTAGGTAGCTATATAATTACAGTCTTTTGATATATATAGGACCCTTTTTTGAGATCGTTGAAGTCAGATAGCTCACGTAGTTTTCCCCTGTTTCTCCTGTCGGAGCCTAACCTCAAAAAGGGTCAAATTTTTTACGATAAAATAAGGAAGAGTGATAAAAGGAGTGAACACTGTAAAACTTGTTCGAGTGATTTTATTTGGTCATATTATTTGTTGAAAATGTGGAGAATATATGGACATAGAACTCGGAACTCTCGTTAATCATTCCTCATATTCAGAATGGCCTTGCCTTTTTGCAAAGGCGGCATGTTTCAAGAAATGTTGATCGAAATGCACTTGTTGCAGACGTTCTGTTTGAGCAAAGAAAAAATTCGTTTGCAAGGAAAACTGAAAAAACTTCGTTTGCAATTTGAGCTCCTCGGAAGCTTCTTCAGATGGGCCCACAAGTGTCGGAAAAGTCAACTTTGCAAAATAATTTTATATTTAATCGACTATCGTAGTTAACTGTTAATCGGCGGCGAAACGAGGAGCTTTTGTTCACACAAGCAGCCTGATTTTGGAACTAATTTTCACCACCAGTGCGCGCGATAAAAATCAGTCTTGAAAACGGACTACGCTTCAAGTTGGCTTGGATAAATTTTGCTCGCGAAATTGGCCGACTTATTTTGCCTTCCAGAAGTGCTGGTAAAAAAATGTAATATAAATGTTTTTAATTCTGTTCAAGCAGTTTCGTATCATACTTAGTAATATTAACTTAAGATTAGCCAGATTCTGTTTTAACCCCATTTTGATCTAAATGAGTAACCTGCCAGCGCTTTGAAATAGTGGACTGCTCCATTTGGTGTGAACTGGTAAACTTCTCTATATTTTACTTTAAAAAAATGTTGGTTATTTTTTTTTTGTTTTTTCGTTTTTTTTTGTTTTACTGTTTCCTTTGTTCTGCGTAGGCCGGTACACCTCGTCAATCTCGCTGCAGGCGGCCAAAAAGAGCTTTGTATGTTAGAAATTATGCTTGTATGATTTATCCAAGCTAACTCCCAAGCCAGCTGAGTTGTCCATAGGATTTGCCAAATAATTCTTGTTAAAATACAAGATCTGCCGCCTTTAACGTGTTTAGTGATGTTGTTAGGAAGATAGCATAGCCGCATTTAGTGCATGTTAAATTTTAGTTTCTCTTTCACGCTCAATTATATCAGGTCGTGCAATACTGTAGGTTTGAAGAGATTAAAACCTTTTTGTATTAATGTTTGCCTCTTTATATCATAGCGCTGTACTTCTAAGGAGCGAGGGAAGGGGGAGAGGGGTGGGGAGTAAAGGTTACATGTGTCATGATTGACACTTATAAAAGTTTCCATTTGTCTGTCACTTTATAACAGGGAAGATATTGTGGGAGCAGGGATGGCGCAGTGGTGAGAGCACTCGCCTCCCACCAATGTGACCCGGGTTCGATTTACGGACTCGGCGTCATATGTGGGTTGAGTTTGTTGTTGGTTCTTGTCCCTGCTCCGAGGGTTTTTCTCCGGGTACTCCGGTTTTCCTCTTCCACAAAAAAACAACATTTTTAAATTCCAATTCGACCTGGAAACAGTGGAGAGAAGAGCCATTCCGTGGATTCCACTGAAATTCCCATTTTATTATTTCAGTTTTTGGAAGTTTGACATGTTAAAGAAAACCAGATTCTTTGGGTCGATCTGACCTATCTTTTAAAGCCGTTGCAAGGGAAAAATCTGTTTCCTACAACTCAGAACATGTTATTTCATATCAAACCAAATTTGGTCAATATTCAATTATATGTACGTAAATTCTTATCACCGATCTCGGTGACTGTTATCCTGAGGAGGACTGTCTGTGGTGACCTTGACTGACGTTTCGAGAACGACATCCTGAGCGGAAGTCATCATCAGAGTCACGTAAATTGTGGGACGTTACTAGATGACACTACCGCTCTGGTTACGGTAGAAGGACGATACCTTTACAGTAAAACACAAAGACAAAATCGACGATTTTCACAAACACCTTAACAGACCGAACGCTGACTTACAGTTTACTAAGGAGATCGAGGAAAATGGTAAAATACCTCTTCTACAGTTTACGGAAAACCAAAACAGTCTGACAGACTTCTAGACTAATCATCCTACAACATTACTTCTTATAAAGTAACGAGTAAACAGACGTTGACAAGGCGAGCGCGGCTGGTTTGTGACTCAATTGACAGTTTTGCAGACGAAAACGAGTACTTAGACAACGTTTTCAACGTTAGACGCAACCCTTACAAGAACAATGAACTTAACGCCATAAACAACAACGCGACACCTGTCACTATACTGCGACTATGCCTTACTTCTGAAACTATCGCATGGATCCTACAACCCTACAACATCCATGTAGCTCAAAACCTATTACTACTGACGAATGTAAACGTAGACGAACCGGGCCACAGACAGGGAGCAGTTTAAGAGATCAAATGCTGGTACTGCTAGGCCAATTATATTGGTAAGGCAGACTGAAATTGTCGAAACGTCAGTCACTGTCACCTTAAACAGTCCCCCTTAAGTAGGACTACATTCACCCGGATGATCATAAAAAAAGAAACATTTTGGTTAGAACAGGGTCACTGAAGTCAGAGGTACCCAACGAGGATATCTCACGGCAAAATATACCAGAGGATGAGTGCTGTGTTCCTTGACCTTCCTAAAGACATTTTGTAACATTCAGACCTGATCAGATCATGGGCTATAGGAAACATGGGTTTCGACTAAAGAAAGGTTATGTCTATCTCAAATAATGTTGAATTACTCACACTGAAGCAGTCTCTTCTATTTTCTGGTCGTGTATCCCTATTAATTTCTTGTAGAATAGCCCCAACTATGCGCCGTTGGATTCAGAACTACTTCGCAAGCGTTTGTCAAGTCTTGGTAATCGAGGACGCTAAGCGCGCGAGCATTAACTCATAATCCCCCCTGGGTAGGAACCAAACTCGATCAATCGTGCGAACCTCGTAAGAAGAAACTATGCCCATCTCCATATAAGGAAGAAAAGGGTGCCCGCTCCTGGGGTCTAAAAGGGCACTAGAAATCTGGCAACGAAGAGCTGTCGGACAAAGTTCGGGAGCGAGAAAACTGGAAACAAGAGTGCTTCGAGAAATATATATTTTAATAGTTACTGAAGCTATTTTTACCGGATTATTTCGTTGTTTGTTTTGAATCCTGTGCCATGGAGCGACTAACTAACTCCCTTCCAGGTTTGGAAAAAGGATTATTACTTTAAATACGTATCCTCCAATTCAGCGCTTGGAAGCCGTTTTTTGGAAGTGTTCGATTTAAATTGTTTTGTTGCTATTGTTGCAATGTAACTTGCTTTATCTCTAGTCTAAGCTTATTAGAAGTGTCAGTAATTGAAATGCCGTAATAGAACAGCAAATTCATCCGATGTTAAAGCCATTCGCTCGAGCTCACTCGAGCTAGCAAGAGCCTGAAATGCATCAAGTAATGTTTGAAATAAAATATTATGAATGCAACCTTTTACTTCGTTTCCTGTTGGTTTGCGTTCTGACTTTTAACACCTGTCATTGATTTCAATATACATTTATAATGTAATTGAACTGAGTGGAGTGCAATTTGGTCTGAAGTCATACGCGTGATTTCAAAATCGAACGAGCGCGCAGCGTTAGTTTGATTTGAAATCACAAGTATGATTTCAGACCAAAATTGCACGACACAAAGTTCAATTACCACTTTATTACACCTATTTTGAAATCACAGAGTATCATTGTCAATGTTAATATTCTATTTTTGTTACTTAATTTCCATTTTGATGGGCTAAAGAAAGGATGCGATTTAGAGCAAAATATGGTGAAATTTGGGAATAAATCGCACTGTTGAGAGCCAATCAGATTGCAAGGTACACCAGTGATTTCAAAACGGGTTTAATAAAGGCCTAAATTAAACTAATAAACTAAGCATATTTCAAAGCCAAGGCACAGGTATGTTTAATATTTTAAAATTGTTTTTGACTCCTTTGTTGTGGGGAGAGGCATCTTTTTGTCACATTTTGCAACCAGCAGGGGGTGGAAGGCGTTCACTTTTGCTCTAACCAGCTGCCGACGAATTTGAAAAACAATGTCTTTTGTATTTTCAGCTCAGTGATTGGCCGGTAGCTGAAATCTCCTAGCAACGGTTATATCGTTTCCCACACAGTTACTTTTCGGGGTTAACGCTCGCGCGCTTAGCGGCCGCGCCTGGGATTTAAGTAGGACGCTTGGTTACCAAGACTTAACGAACGCTTGTGATGTAATTCTGAATCCAACGAAGCGTTGTTAGGGATATTCTACGATAAATAAATAGGTAGAAGGACCAGAAAATATAAGAGGCTACTTCAGTGTGAGTAAGTCAACTTTATTTGAGCAAAATAAAACCTTTTATTAGTCGAAACCCATGTTTCCTATAGCCCATTTTCAATTCTTTAGCACAAAACTCAAATCCCATCTGGAGCTCGGATTTTTTTCCGAGTGTCCAATTGATGCTAAAACCTATATGTTGTTAAAGAATATTTTAGGGTATAAAATCTTATTCCTCGAATTTACGAGCTGCTGTTGACTTTCCGAAAATCCTAGATGACCATAGCTTCGAATTTGGGCCTTCCAAAACAAAAGGAATTTTTTTTCTCTGTAGTTTTAAAAGTTAGAGGGAAAATCTCACCAACAATTTAGTGGCGGCCAAGGTCTTGCGGACAGATTTTTCATCGATCGATATTTCAACCTAGCTAGTGCTGATAGGTCCACGCTGCCTAAATAAAGATGACTTGACTTGACGAACCGTTGCGTGTCCCTGTGCCCTGTGAGGTTACTTCCTTTTGTGTAAGATTTTAAACAGAGAGCTGGACGATTACCTCTTACTGATCTCAGTTTGCGTTAACCAGCTTTTTAACAACTGATGGAACAGAAATCTATTTTAGCATTCTCTATTTCTACAGCACTTTCACTCAAATCTCTTTGCAGTGCCAAATTACCTCATCAATTATGTTGATCAAACCAAATATTATGTTCCTCTCCGCAACGAACGCAGAACCACAGTTTCTCTAGAAACTAATCCCCTTATCACCTCTTAGCCTAGCAACCCACCTGCTGCATTTGGCTTAAAGCTCCGTTATATATACCTGGGAGACTTTTGGGACAGACTCCAAGCGTCAAATAGTCACGTATATCATTCCAATACCTTTTAAAAGGTATCTTAAACTTGCCTACTTACTTACTTGCTTGCTTACACTACTTACTTTTATTCTTTCTTGCTTTCTTTTTTTCGTGACAGACTGAAAACTGCTTTATTTTGCAGTGAAAAGTTAAAAGAAGAATCGCTGCTGTGATGAACGCGCTTTTGTAGTATAGTTTTGCTGCTTTATTTCCTATTTTTTAATTGTTGCTTATTTTTCGCCAAGTTGTTAATCATTCGGGTAACACAACTTTCTAACCAACTGGACAATATTTCGAGCAAAAAAAAATTCATGTTTTGAAAGCGTTTGCATGAAAAACTAGGGAGATAACTTTCAACTTCGGAACTGAAGTGACTACGTGCGCGGCGCGGCAGTCACAAATCAGCTCCCAACAAACTGCAATCAAAATACTAATGTTGCAGCGGAAGTTTTCAAAGTTTGCGTGCGAAGGAACATCAGGTACTGTAAGTGTTTGTGCAGCTACTGCATTTACAGATTGATCAAATGTTTAGTGATTCAGTTGTTCGTTGCTCGGACCAAATGACTTCGGCGTTTAGTAGGAAAATTACTGTTTCAGTAAAGCCTTTTTACATTTTATTGCAATGAAAACACCACTACGCATGATGAGACAGGCTTTTTTCATCGAGAAAATAGCTATATGGCTATACGTAACTGGTAAGGGTTTTAACTGCCTATACCTGTTATTGTAAAACTTACTCTTTCAGAATCTATAAAGTAGGCATTCGAAATTTGCTTTGAGTCGTCCTAACCGGCTTGTACAAACCTTCCCTCTTCCCGCCCGCGGCCAAGTTAGAATTTAGTGGCAATGTATAAATCCACTATGCAGGCTAAAATTCATTCATCTATTAAGTTTCATAACGTTGCTTCTAAATTTTAGTTTCCGACAAATTTCTGAGAAATCTGATCAGTTTTCTTAGAAATTTGACTTCCGATTTCAATCTTATTGTTGAATAGGATCATAGTTTCCAGTCTTCCCACTTTCCCGTCAGTGTCTTCAGGCGTCAAGCGGCTGGCCAAAGGGTCTGAGGGCTTGGTACGACTTGCTTGAGCTGAACTGGCTCGTCTCATTGTTAGCGATTCGTCGTGCTGTCGAACTATTTGGCTTTGATTAAATATCTACAAAAGGTAAGTAACTAACCACGATATGAATTAAAATTCCAAATATCGGGAAAAAGATGTTTACGATAAATTTAAATTGATTTTCAAAGTAAATTCCGTCGGGATATCGCCCGTACAGTGTTTGTTTTGACTTTTAATATTTTCTACACAGTCCCGCGTTTCACCGCAAATGACTCTTAAACATTGATCGTACGTTTGACGGTCATTACGAGCACAAAATAATAGCGGTTGCGATTATTGTTATCGGCTTGTTTTCAAAGGGGTGCTATACTGTGAATAATGCAATTAGGAAGTTGATGTGTTCACGTGCAAAACAATAAATTACCATCAGTGGTCGTAATAGCCATCCGTCGTAAGCAAAGACCCAAAGGCAAGGAAGACTTTCAGTGTACTTTTCGACACTTTAAAGACAACTGGCTTATTAAATTTGTCGACGACGTTCCCAAATTTCAGGTTCCCAAGTCTTTCCATTGTCTATTGTTTCAAATTGCCATTTTGACTTGCCCAGTTAATTCGTTGGCTTTTGGGGTTTTGCTGTCAAACCCAGCCATCGCTCCGGACGAAGAGAAAAAATTTCCTTTATTTTAACACGCAAAACTCCTTCTCAGTAGGGATAAGAATTTCCCGAAAATGCAAGCCTCTGGAAATAATTAAAACGAATATATTATATGGTGAATTTTATGGTAATAATAGCTGTCAGCAACCAAAATGACCGCTATCCATGAGGCTTGCGACACTGCTGGCGCGCTCAGAACATATCGCCGTCCGAGCGATCGAAGGCCTTTATACCTCAGATGATTATCACAAAACCTGTCAACCTGCAGTAGGAAGATGGACAACCGGGATCTGTACCCAATTACAAATTCATGATCAGGTAAAGGACTTTTCTGTCTAACATGGTCCCAAGCGCTTCTGCTGGTTTTCGGTTTGTTGTAGTTACCGCGGAACTCTAAAATTATCTTGTTGTCCCAATATTGCGCCTTCCGGCATCAAAGTCGTTGGAGGCCGAAAAATTCAGCAAGCAACAAGTACCGTACAGCTTTACTCTGTAGCTATGAAAATCCATTCGTACTCTTTGATCGTGATGGTATAACTTGAAAGTGTATAACGCTTATTATGTAAACCTTCCTGCCTGGTGTATATAGTGTAGTGTAGTTCTGAGTACATAATATATAATAGCGGAAGTTTATTTGGGTAGTAAATTCGGAGACGAATGCATAAGTCCTGCCAGGACATCAGTGGAAATAAAATAGAACAAAAACATTTTTCAAGCCTAATATACCTCCAGCGCAATAAGGAATTATAATCTGCACGCGTGTGAAAGTATTAAGACTTTTCTGTTTGTTTTCACTCGCAGAGTAGCAAGATAACAAGGCTGATGAGACGTGAGTGTACAATCCATCGAAGGACAAGTTAACGGTACAAAAATTAAGTTTTGTAACTTGTTACTTCAGTAAGTCGTGATGCTGAGTTGGCGAGATGTTGTAATTGAAAAGATGTTTCGGTTATTTGAAACCCGCCTCGGATCATCTCCTGTTATTCAAAACCTGTTAATCTGGTCTGCTTTAATCTTGGACTGAATTAGTTTTTGATTATGCAAATTTTAATGCCTCAAGTAAGTAGGGTTTTTTCCCATGACCTTTGAGTTCAGTCATGCGTCAGTTTTTCAGATAAATTATTAAATGCAGTAGAAAAGTCATGCACATTAAACTGTGATTATTCTGCAAAGCAAAGCAGATTCTTAGTAAGAAAAGAAACTAGTAAGAAAACATTCGCACTGGAGTGCCCGTCGCACGAGGGAGATGGAAGCTATTTCAGCGAAGCGTGTATTCGTAATATTGTGTCTGCTTCCTTTTCCGACTGAAGGCACACACCTGGGCTAACAAACTGTTTACTTTATGTGACAAACAGTGGACGGGGAGTGATGCATAATTTCTGTGGGACACAGTGACACAGAAGTGTCACTGATTTGTAAGAAACAATTTCTTATCCTGCTGAGCAGGTGATGCTGTTACTTCCTGCAGCAGTACATTCGGATGTTTCTGCTGATTAAAAGATTGGAACTAAAAAACCGTGACTTTCATGTGTCGTTAATGAGCGAAAACCAGATGCCTGTCTGGCATTCATTGTGCATTTCCGTGAGCTCTATTTATGATTTTGCTGCGAACCGACTTATCGACATGTCACTCGTCCTTTAATGGCTATTTCATTTTACATTAATCCTTAAGGGTACTTAAATTAATCTAGCGTTGATCATTCGTCGATCATCCGCTTTTCTCCGGCGAAATTTTGAATCCACTTAATTAGGGTACAGTGTGGTATGAAATTTTAGCGGATTTCTCATTGATCCGCGAAAATTTTATCTCGTAAAAATATACTGCCATCAAAAAAATAAATAAATAAATAATAATAAAAGTCCGGGACCTCTTTTATTTCATTGCTGAAATTTAATTAAAGTGGTTGCAATGAATACAACGACAGCCGCAATTGTGATGGAGAGTCTCAGCTGTCTCTAACTTAATTTGCTTTTAAGATCAACTCCCTTCTAGACAAGGAGAATACGGAACGGTATCTCCTGCCGAAGAATAAAACAAACAATAAATGACTACGGTACAAGGATGACAACTGTTTGGTTTATATAAATAGGTTGTCCGAATTCCGAAAGAAAAAAAATCGAGGTGGCCTTGGCCGCTTTGGCGTGATTGTAACGTAATCGACGACTCGGTACATAATGAAAATAAATAAAGAAGACAAGCATTGCTTTTATACAAGTAACATACATTAAATCTGCGAAAATTGGCTGCTATAGCATCAAAGTCAAATCCAAATTCGCGAAAATTTGTTCCCACGAAACGGCAAAAATCGACGACACGCCAAATTAAACTCTAGCGAAAATTTCATGTCACACGGTATTGTTAGTATTACTGTTATATTAGTATTACTCTTGTATCAGAATCGTAATTGTTTTAACATTGTAACACGACCCCGTAAGCTAGTGCTTTACTGAACCCATCGTGTCTAAATAAAAGTTATGGCATGGTATGGTGGTCGAAATGAATAGCAGATGCTATTAGAAGGCAAGCCCAAGGAAATCCTTGGTTAGGGGAATGGAGGCTAATATTTGGAAATTTTGTCTATCCCTCCCCCCTCCCCCCCACCCTTTCGCACTCACATTCTCAATGGCTAAACAAAATGCTAACTTTATCTTGTGTGACGAGGAGCGCGGGTGGGGAATGCAAAACACAACAACAACGGAAAATCCAAACAAGCTTTATTTTTGCTCCCTGCGAAAGCTGTAAACATAAGTTTTCAAAAAAAGAAATGAAATCATAAAGGTGCGACTTCACTTCACTTGTCCCCTAGCGCCAAGATGGTGCATAGGGCCTCATAAAGTGCAACGTTGCACTCTTATTTTCTTACTTAAATCTATCAATGAATCAAAGAAATTTAGGATTTGGACCAAACCCAATTTTATTTTGCAGTCCAGCCGTGTCACTTACTGAAGGGCCGACGGACTCAGGATACAAAGCGTGCAACGTTATGTGACGTAGATTCAGGAACCCAATTGCCGTGTTGTATACCAAAAAAAGCTTAATAGTGTTCTCATCTAGTTGTCGTGTTGTGTCTATTATGGCCCTCTGCACTGTTGGTTAGCAGTGGGAATGTGTCTTCTAAAATCTTATTTCTTGACAAGATGGTTGCAAAGTAAGTAAAATAATTTTACAACATACGGTCACCTGCATTTTACCTAGATGATGAAGTTTGCCTCTTTAGAGTTAATTTAGTGAAATGCAGTATAGTTAAAACGCCCCTGAATGCGTTTGATTTTGGCGATATCCATGAGGCATTTAGTTTTTCTCGTAATTATAACAGGTGGATGAACTAAACTAAATTCGGCGAAATCGAAAGTTCACGCAATCAAGATTAGTTTTTGAAGTACATTTCGCTAAAATACCTTTTTCTCTAGTTCTAAATAAGTCGCCTGGGGGCGTTCACGCGAGATATTTTGGTCGATGCAAGCATTAACTATGCATGGCTACCCACATAAAAATACGTACAAATAGAAAATCAAAGGCATTTCTCGGTTAGCTCGTGGATAGAAACAGGTTTCACTTGGCTCTTGGATGGCTCAATTGAATACTTAGATAAGAAAGCGTTGAAACCTTTTGGCCTGATTTGAAATATTTGCTGAAAACATTGAAGAAAACGCAAGGGAATATAAACTTAAGCGTAAGCTATTACTTTGTGTCTTAGTGCTGAATAACGAAAAACGAAAGCCTTCCTAAATGGAAAATTCATTCTGGTAAGAGTTTATTTACATATGTAAAAAGCGAACGCGTACAACATTCGCTTACCAAGCGCTTTGAAATAATTGTTAGTCAAATTTGAAAGAAATATATCATTGACCAGTGTGGAGCACGTTTTTGTATTTGTGTGATTTTTTTTTTATTTCCCAGAAACACCATAGATGAACCCAAACGCCCCCAGAACCACCAACGAGACCCCAAATCACCGCCAACACAGAATGGTCATACTTCAACATTCTATTCATCTCAGAACGACTAGACCACATAATCATCAATGTCTTCCCTCAGAGAAGGCCTCCCAGTAAGTGTCGCCCACAAATCCTACACACTAAGGCAAGGGCTCTTTAACCACACTACAGAGCACTCAATCCCATGCACCAGAGCCAATTGCTCCATCTCAAGTACCAACTTATGCCTACGGAGAAACACTGTGTACCAAATCACATGCAATGATGTAAACAACTCAACGTCGGAAGCACCATAACATTTATCCATGATCCATTGTTCATGAACACCTGAACAATGACAATTCCTCCGTAAAGAAACACATCCTAACGTGCCAGAGGACAATTAACAACGATAGCATCTGTAATATTTTGCCTAAAACACACAAGGCAGCATGGCGGTTCTCAACAACAACTTTATTACACAGCATTCTGGGTATTTAATGTATTACACTGACCATTCTGGGTACTTAATATATTACATCATCGATGTCAAAATAATTACACAAGATAACGACCCCGTCAACTTACAACTGTTTCGAAGCGTTTTCGTTCGAAAATACAAACCTGAACTCAAGTCCTGAGAGGAATGTATCCAACTTACACATCTTTTGTTTTAGTCATAACTGTCTACAGAACTCATATATCTTTTGTCCCAATCAGAACTCATCATTTACTGTCTACTACTATCGCCATTATTTGTACAACTTATTATCTATTGTTCATTAGCATTAACTACTTATTATTCGTGCCACCCACGGTTCGGGTGTCCGAGATAACGCAATTCCCTTTGGCACACAGTTTGTCTTGCATTTAAAGGCTTGCGCGATCATAAACAGAAACTGTTTTGAAAAAGTGTTAATTCATATTGTTCATTTAATAAGCTTTACTGTGATATATAATTTTCCAGGATTAACCTTAAAACAGAGCGTATAGAAAAGATTTTCCGGAGGATGTCCTCGAATATACACAGTACAGTAACCGTAAGAGCGCATTAGCGCTCGCTACAATACAATTAGTGTTTTGAATTTTCAGTGAAATGGTCTTGAATAACGACGTCGCTATCATTTGGACCGGAGAAACAGGTGGATACAAAAAAATGATTATAGATGTTGCATCGACATTTAACTATAATTAAAGTTAGTGCGACATGTTACGTGTTTTTCATAACTTTATTTTACAGAGCGTCATCGAGTGGATTATTATTCACTGTAGTAAAACGCTGATACTCACAATGGCCTCTCTCCAATCTGACGGTACGTAAAAATTGAATTGTTAATTGAAGATATTTTGAATCAGTTCCCACATAATTGCCATCGGATTTTATGTCGGATTATTCGCTTTCTCCGAACAGTTTTATTTTGTTTGTCCCGGTGTAGCTCACATAACGGCTTTCACTCCGATGAATTTTTTGTTTGAAGTCACAGAATGAAATATTTGGAAATTGTGGGATTTACTAAGATGTTCAGGAAGAGCATGCTGAAAAGAATGCTTACTTGCCAAAAGTCAGCCTCTTATTGCAATTTGGGGTTAAGATATTGGCACTGTTATGCACAGAAAGACTCCATACAAACCCTTCTTGTTTTACGTCAGTTTTAACGAGAACTGACGCAAAATTGGTAAGATTTGTATGGAGTCATCGGAGGATAAGAGTGCCAATGTCTTACCCCCAAACTGCCTTATGATGCTGATTTTTGGCAAGTAGACATTTTTCATCGCCCCCTTTTAGAATATCTCAGCAAATTTCATGGTATTTGTGACGTCATCACTTTAGTTCTCTGTAAGCCTTGTGACTTCAACGTTCTAAATAATTAACTTAATTCCTGACGAAGGCTCCGCCACACACAGACTCGCAAGAAGACTACTACAACTGTATCGTAAGATGTATTGCGCGCCGAGGAACAGTTTTCATATATGAATACCCCCCATTTTATTTGAGCGCGAGTCGAGTGAGAAAGCAATAAGCGATCACGAATATTCTTTTCTTCCAACACGAGTCGTAGAGGAAACCCGCATGAACCGCTTGAGTTCGTACAGCCAATAAGATCACGCGTTTGGACAATACAGCATTTCAAAACAAAAACAAACGACCGCAATGACTCTTGGGTGAAGGTGGGCCTTTAAAGCATCCATCCTGTTGGCAGTCAAACAGCTGGTAGCCCCAACTTATCATAAATTGTAAACTGCTGTCCCAGAATCTTAGATTTGTTTGCGATTCATGCATGTTTTCTCTTTCAGTAGTTATGGTACACAATAGAGGGTTTAGGAATTTTTTTTTATTTATCAAATTAAAACAATATTTGACTTGTAAAAAATCTTAAAACCTGGACATAATTTCATCTACACAAAATAATACTGACCAGTTTTCCCAGTCTTCAAGCTGCCTGTCTGAAAAAATTAAAATTTAGGGTCTGGCCCCCTTGGAAGGCTAAAGAAAGAACACTTTTATAATCAGATTTTACGTCTTAATTTTTACTAGGTCAACTGTGTACTACTGATTGGTGTTACACATTGCCTTGATTCACAAAAAAAAATCTTCATCATCGACTACTATATCGAGATTGTAAATCGTTTTGATTTGACTGCTCTGATTTGTTTTGATTTTTTGGCGATTATCACAACAGCAGGAATGTTCTGGTAAACTAATCAGATCGTAAAACAATAACACCGAAGGACGAAAGTGGGCACTTAAACTTTTCAAGTGTTTTCCATTCTAGTTAGATCTACCTCTACATATTTTACCGATCATGTTTAACGTTAAATCAACTAAATTTTAAACTTATCGTGCAGATTCTCCCTGCCGTTACTTTTTGTACATGTAGGTACATTCCTTTGACCTTCTCCGTCAAACTCGTCCTTTGAGGATGCACTTTTAAAATAGTGGAAATTAAACTACGATAATGAAAGAAATTTACCGAAACAAAGAATAAGGGCAAAAAATAACACAGGGGCTTCAGTAAGAAAATAAATTATATTCAGAAAATATAAGACAACAGAACTGAAGTTAAGAATTAACTTTGTTGGGTTTTTCTTTCGTTTCAGCACTCCACTTTTCGTATGACGCGTTTCTCATATTCAGCAGAGTCGACTCGCAGTGGATGACAGAAAGGCTTCTGCCAACTCTCGGAAAGCATGGTTTGAACTGTGTAGTCTACAGCAATTTTGCACCTGGCGTAGCATTTGAAGATAACATGAAAAACTGTGTCACCATGTCCCGAAAAAATGTTGCTGTTGTGTCGAAAAACTTTTTGACGAATTCTTCTTGCAAAGAGCAATTAGCGCTAGCCCGGAGTCGACTTTTAGAGAGGAGAGATGACAGTTTGATCATTATGAAACTTGATGATGTTGATATCAACGAACTTCCCCTACCGAACCAACTTTGGCGATGCCGTATAGACTGCTTCGAATCTGCTGAGGAGAAAACGTGGGAAACAAAGCTTATTAACAGTTTAAACGAACCAGGTAAAGGAAACACCAGTGCTGTTCTGTTCGTGTGTACAGGGAGTCGACAGGTTTTTTTTTTAAACTTTGCGGTCCCAATAACTATATTTCCAAATCTGTGCCAGAAAAACCCCCTTGGTTGTACAGTTCTAGGTTTGGGGTGGTGAGGTGGTTCTCAGGTTACTAAGGGGCAACAGGAGCTAATTCCACGTTTTGGTTATTACACTCTCAGGGTTGTCGGACCTTTTATGGTCTAGCCGACCAGCTTTATAGCACATTTGGGGTATTTAAAAACTTGACCCCATTCCTACCTCGCCTGCGTTATATACCTTAGTACTCCATCGCCTGTTGGGTGTTTCATGTCTGCGTCTAAAATAATTCTTACCGCCCTCTTCTGAAGCCTTCGGAGACTCTCCGCACAGCAGCTGTCCCAAACCATGCTCCCGTACATTAAAGTAGGTTTTATAACTCCGTTTCAAGTAGTTTCTCTTTGTTTCCTTTGTGGGTTGTAGGCGTTAGGATTATTATTATTATTTTTTGTATTCATTGTCATTGTCATTACCATTATTATTATTACTATTATTATTATTATTATTATTATTATTGTTATTATTATTATTATTATTATTATTATTATTATTTAGCAAATAAATTCCAATTTGTCGTGTGATTGTACTCTTATATCGCACAGATAACGCCAAAACGTGGTGAGAACAAAGAAATACGCTACTGGCCGCGGGTGAGTAGCGTGACTGATGTTCTTACACATTTTGACGTTTCAGTCTGTGGGTTTTCAGAGAGCAGACCCAAGGCAAAGGGAAATCTATTTGTTTTGTACGATAGCCAAGATATATCACTTTGAATGAGCCGAGTCAAAAACTCTTAAGCAAACGTCTAGACTACCGCACACACGCAATTTTAATGCTCTAAATTTGAGCATGTGCAGTTGGTTGTTGCTGTTGTTGTTGTTGTTGTTGTTGTTGTTGTTGTTGTTGTTCTTCTTCTTCTTCTTCTTCTTCTTCTTCTTCTTCTTCTTATTATTATTATTATTATTATTATTATTATTATTATTATTATTATCCGAGATATCCACGCCTGCGATTGAATAAGACGTTATTAAACGCTTATGTATTCACCGTACGCGAATGAGATTCCACACCATTTTATTTGAGACATAAAGACAATTCACCCATGTAAAGGAATCCAAGAGAGTCTTGGATTCCGGATTCCGCTCCATGGATTCCGGATTACAATGACTGGATTCCAGGTTTCATATGCATATTTCAGCTCGAATCGGGATTCCAAAAGTTTAAACTCTGGTTTTTATTTTTACTTCGATAGCATATCCTGCTATTTTAGTACGAATTTGTGGACCATAGTATACTTTTTAATATCTAAAACTTGAGATTAAATTAATTAGCTTGGCGTACCTGTTTTGATGATGTATCTCAGAAGTCCAGTTATGCACAAGGTCGACGCTATTTGACGAAATTTTCTTATTATAAAATTAGCAATAACAATAAACAGAACAATAACAATTAACAACAACAGAAAGTACTAGAAATTGAAATCACTTCATGCTACGATTATTTTTTTCTCTCGTTATCTAGCCAACACAGTGAGATTATACTTTAACGAAGCCATTTGTTAAGGGCATATACGTAAAATGGCCCTTATTTTGAAATTCCGTACGGATATCTATGGAAAAAGCAATAACTTGAACGCAATAAACTAGAACATTCATAAACCCCATACAGTCTCAAGCCTTTCTGAAATGCTGCTATCTACTATTCTCCCATATCTTCGCTGTATAATACCATGCAGAGATCTCAGTGTAGTTCGGATGCAAAACCATGTAAGTGCTCCGTATACGCAGGGCTCCACAGCCGAAAACATTTAAAGTCGACGTTAATTCAATTAAACGCGCCGTCTAAACCCGCATCGCATTTCAGGTATATTCTTCCATTTTTGTTTCAACGATTTCAAGAAGGCTTGGCAGTACACTATCGCTTTCACCGAGTCCAAATCGAAATTAAGAATTTTGGACTGTTCTTACATCGTAAAAACCATTTCAACCGACTGACAATAAAATCGAAGAATAGCCATGCATGAGACCAAAATAGGAGCGGAAAGCCGGAAATGGTAAGAAAAACGGAATCACTTCAATCTCTCCAGTCCATTATTTGTCTCGGCTCCTCTTTGTTTTTTATTTATCTCCGCTCGAGCACGAAAGAGACCTCTGCGAAGGAGAGAAGATCCCCAACAAGAAAGCATCGAAAATGTCTTCTTTTTGAAAAAGGTTGACCGCCGCGTTGATAAGTATTATATTTATCCAGTTTTTAAACATAGCTTGTTGTTGTGCTGGGGAGAGGTGTCGAGGAATAAGGGGGTGCCTAGGGGTAGACAGGAAACGGAGTACTCAGGGAGTGGAGTGTAGTTTTGAAAAACTGTTATTATATTCTGGATTAACAGAGGAAGCTGTGTTTCAACTGGATTATGGATTCCAATGACTAGATTACGGATTCCATATCCCTGGATTCCGGATTTCAAAGTCAAAAATATGTCAGATTCCGGATTCCCTAACATAGGGCGAGATAGTTACCTATGTTTCTATATTTCACCACACTGAAAAGGGATTCCTCCTCAACAATGTACTGATTGTGGTTCAACCGATGGCTGTTATACATCTGTCATACTTCGTACCTTTTTTCCTCCCTCGATTCCGCATGAAGTTTGACAGGCAGTTGAGTCTATAGGCTCTCAGCTATTTATGGCATGGTGCATTTTTGTTGCTTACTTAGTCTCTCTCCTGTCAAGTGATGCAAGTGATAGTGATAGTGATCCGGACGAAAGCGACGTATCTTCAGGTAACTTGATATAATATATCAAGCACGAGGAAGAGTGTTTCATCCGATTTCAAAACACAGAGAAGAGGTTAAAAAAAACCCAGTCACAGCCGAGATTTTTTTAACCTACTTCGAGGTGTTTGGATATTTGATGAAAAACTGTTTCTAGTGTTGAATATCGCTTCTCAAAGTATTAATAATTCTTGGATAAATTCGAAGTAAAAGTTGACCAAATTTTATGATAATTTAGCTTAGTTTTGCAAACTTCCTATAAGTTCTATGCCGAGCAATAAACCACGAAAATACGAAATAACATTGCAAACTTATTGCAATAAACCACGAAATAAATAAACCACGAAAATACGAAATAACATTGCAAACTTATTGCAAAGGAAAACCTAACAGATGCCTATTTCGACATGCAACATCGAACACATTTCTCCTCTCTTTTATCATTTACATTGTGGAGATTTTTATAAGCATAAATCTCTCAGTATGTCATGACTTTCAAACTGAAAGACATGATTTGAATTGAAGTCGCGATCGATGGCGGGTAACACTGTCAAGGCAAGGAGGTTATTGTCGGTTAACCTAGAGCATATCAAATGTTGTGGAAAGCGTGAATTCTAACATATAATCTTTGAAAAACTAAGAGGAACCTGATGTCAGTCTAGCTACAAAATCCACTGCTTAGAAACCACTTCGTAATAAATAAATGCTTCTCTAATTTAATACTTTAGAGTGAGCATCTTATTGCACCATGCTTTACCTAAGTATGATGTCACCTACTTTTATGCCACCACTCACTGATGAGTGAGCAATTTCTCTGTCATATAAAAACAATGGCCTATGCCGTAATTACACGTTAATGTATTCACGGTAGGCGAATGAGTTTTCCAACTCATTTGATGTGAGACATAAGCATAATTATGATTGTGTTATACCGACCTTTTCTTTCCTTCTCCGACCCCGCGTGAAGTGTAACAAGCAATTGAGTTCATAAGCTTCCAGTTATGGTGTATTTTTGTTGCTTACTTAGTCTCTCTCCTGCCCAGTGATGCAAGTGATAGTGATGTTGATCCGGACGACAGCGACGTATCTTCAGGTAACTTGATATGTAATATATCAAACGCGAGAAGGTGTGTTTCATCAGACATCCAAACACTGAGAAGTAGGTTGAAAAAACGAGGCGCAGCTGGTAGGGTTTCCGTTTTGGTTTGCTAACCTTCGATAAAAGTGCAATTTCAGGACCGATTTTGGACGCTGTGAGAGGAAATTACTAAATCTCGTTTCGACAAGAAAATAAAAATCTAAACAACCTCAAAGTTCAATTTTTGTAACAAGTTAGCAAGGCCCTTTATCATGGCAAAGTTTGAGAAAATCGAATTTTTCTATCTTGCATGGCGATAGTTGATAGTTACGGCAAGCCGCTCTTAATAACTTAAGTTGGCCTTTTTCTAAGTGGTCGTTAATAAAAAGAGACACCTAAGTTTATGAGCGCTAAGATAACAATTTTAATACTCCTATTTACATAGACGCCAACCTACTAAAAATAATCAAGAATTCGGACATCCATCAAAGAGAGACTTGTTATTCCAATTTAAACTTGCGTTGTCCCAAGTACTCAAGAAAAAAGCGAAAGAGGGCTAACATTTACGGTCAGGACAATTAGTGCGGAATGGAACAGTATAGATTCGGCGAGCATCAGGAAGAAAGCTTCAGTTGCCAGTTTCAAGTGCAGTTTATACAGGAAAAATTTAACTTATCGAAACGCCTCCACGCTATCTTAGGCTTCTTATGAGTTTTGAATCTTACTAGTATCTCCTTATACAAGAAATTATGTCAGCCTATATATCCTAAGATGTTTCTAGTTGTAAATATGTCGATACAAATCAGTTTATTTGTTTTGTAATGTACAGTGGAACCTCTCCTTACGGACTCTTCTCTATTACGGACAGTTCATTCGGTCGTCGAAATCCATATAAGGCCTACTTCAACGGACACTTCTATAACATGGACTCTTATCCCTGTCCCCTTGGTGTCCGTAAGAAAGAGGTCCGAGTGTATATAGCGATTTAATTTTTATGATATTGATCTTATTTTTAGGTGCTTTTCACATTCAGAGCCAAACGTTTATTAGCTTTTAACTATTATGTGCAAACGTTATTAATAAAGCTCTATTCAAATTTAGAAGTAAAGGTTTAGTAATACATAGACAAGTGAAAAGAAACGATAAAACCGAACAACGTTTCGGAGTCGTCATGACTCCATTATCAAGTTCGGAGTGATAGAAATAAATAAAGTCAATGTCAAAAATAGTTCACCAAGAAAATAACATAGTGTCTGAATATATAACGCTAATTAGAGAGTTAACACCATCTCTCAATGTCCAATCGGGCTCAATTCAAGCTAAACTATTTGCGTGACATTATATATTCAGACACTATGTTAATTTTTTAGTGAACTATTTCTGACATTGACTTTATTTATTTCTATCACTTCAAACTTGATAATGGCGTCATGACGACTCCGAAACGTTGTTCGGTTTTATCGTTTCTTTTCACTTGTCTATCTATTTAATTAAAAAAAAAATACAAAAAAAAACAAAAAAAAAAAAAACTCGAAAGACACTAAAACTTTGGGGAGACTATTTTCAAGCTGCACGATTGCAGATCAAATATATTTATAGGGGCTATTGCAAGAAAATGTGAGTACAACTTATAGAGATGAGTTGGCGTGTCAAGTGGAAAAAAGAATTTAGTTGCGTTCAAGGTTAGGAGATCTCATCCTAATCTGTTTGGCGATCTGTGATTTCATCGGTTTCCTGTGTTACAGTTTCGTCGTTGGCCTGTGATGACGATTTCTGTGCTATTTTCAATTAATTATTTTGGCCGCGCACACACTGTGCCACTTTTTGTGACATGCTAGAAAATTTGGTACTTCAGATCATGAACTGGTGCAGTGAAGCCTTAGTTTTACGCAGACGAACGGTACCAGATTTAACGTCTTTTATGTTAACGCTGGTAATCTGAGAGCCTGACAAAACTTCTTCGCATTCGACGCAAGTAACTAGATGAAGTAACCCACTGGTAGCCGAAATTCACTGTTTGGCTTAAGTTAATTAAGTTTACTGAAGCACACTAACGACATACATAGAAAAAATCAACAGTGAGCCTGTAACTAAATTTCTTATCGATTGAAAACATGTCCATTCCCTTCAAAACACACTTTCAAACATTGACAGAGAACGCCCTTTCAGTTTCTCATCATAAATGTGTGTACTGAGTGTGCTGAATTTAACCGAAACTCATTCGAGAATAACGTATGAAAAAAACGTACTCAATCTATGAAGAGTCACTCAGCACCAGACTGAGTCAAACGAACTTTGCTAATCAATGATTAGTTCTAGTTGTTAAGCGGCCGTCATGCAGAAGCGCGATACGTGGAGCAGGGAAATTGCTTTAGTTTGCTTCATACACCGTGGAACGACGTTCAACGCTCAGTTCGAAAAATTCAAATCCTTTCCATTATTATTTTATACACAGGGGGTCAGTTGCTATTTATCATCCTTGTACAACAAAACGGCGAAAATAAAAGAAAATTGCTTGGCCCTCAACGGTACGCTTGAAGTTTCTTGTACCGGCCTGCAACAGTCATGCCGCCTGATGAGTTTATGAAAAGCTTTTATTTGAACTCATCCAATCAGTAAAAAGCACAGGAAGACTACGATTTTCCTATTCTTGATCATAGGCCAAAAACGTTTAGCCGCTGCAAAAAAATAGCACTATCGATATTTATATATTTTGTTTACCTAGTTCCTTCAGAGATTCTTTGGCGTGGTCGCTTGGCTGTTCAAGCCTACAACAGCGCTCTTAAAGATGGTAAAACGCACATCAAAAGACTTCCAGTGATGATAATTGGACAAGATCGGGCAGGAAAGACCAGTCTGAAGAAGTCTTTAACAGGAGAAACTTTCAGTCCAACGGAAAGAAGTACAGAAGGAATAGAGAGGGATCCTTCACATTTAAAAGTCTCGACGGCGATTTGGAAGACAGGCGAGAGAAGAAAAGAAACTGATTACGATTCAAAGTTCTTTTTTGATCACCACGCGGCGAAATTGATGATTCGAGACTTGAAAAAAGGGAAAGCAGATTTCCATCATACGGAAGAAGCAACAATCACTGAGGAAACGTATCCCCCTTATGCTGAAGAGTCAACATTCACCAAAAACAGAAGAAATCTTTCGTTTGAACAAAGCACAAGCGCATATAACACTGAGTTCTCTAAAGACCCCAAACTAACAGGGGAGGAAGCCAAAGAAAATTCGTCTTTACCAGAACTGCCAGAAGACATAGCCACACTGGTTGAAAATTGGATTCAAAATGGTCAAGCTTTTGAGGAGAAAGAAGACGACATATATTCAATTCTTTGGGACTTTGGTGGGCAGTCAGTTTATTATGCCACGCACCCAATCTTTCTGACAGAGAGAGCCATTTACCTTTTGGTTTATGACTTAAGTTGTGATCCACATGCGAAAGCTAGCGTTCCTGTGAGAAAAGGATTGTACGAGAGTAACTACGATATTAGCCACAGTAAGACTAATATGGACTACCTTGACTTTTGGATGTCATCAGTTTATTCTTTGGTTAGTCCAGATGCTTCCTACAAGGACTCTGCTGTGTATGACATGTCGCGCGAAAGGTGTCCTCCAGTGTTCTTAGTGTTTACGCATGCTGACGAGCCTTATTGTAACAGTAATCCTAGAGCGCTGGCACTCCAAATCTATGGGTTCTTACGAACAAAGATTTACAGCCACCACCTATTTAAAGATGTCTTTGTAGTCGACAATACAAGGTCAGGAAGCGAACGTGAATGTCCAGAGGTGATTCGTCTAAGAGAAGAAGTACTTGCTGTCGCCGAAGAGCTACCTCAGATGAAAGAGCCTATTCCATTAAAGTGGTTGAAGTATGAAAATATACTACAGCTTTTGCGTGAAGATGGTTGCAAGTGGATACCTATCGAGAAAGCCAGGCGCATTGCCACTGAAAACTGTGGAATAAATGACGAAGGACAGTTTCGGACAATGCTGAACTTTTTGCATGATCAGAGAATTTTGATTCATTTCAGTGAGACGCCAGAGTTGGAGAGCATGGTGATTTTGGACCCCCAGTGGCTCATTGATGTATTCAAGAAGGTCATAACAGTTGAAAGATACGAGCGCACTGAGGCGAACGTTGAAGACCTGTGGATCAAGCTTGAGAAGACTGGAATACTGGATGAACGACTACTAAATCATGCTTGGAAACCCCTATTTGAGAGACAGGAAACCTGTCTAAACCTTCTTGCAATAATGGAAAGATTTAGCTTACTCTGTTCCTGGCCATCCCAAAAGACGAACAAGGAGTACCTTGTACCATCCATGTTGATGTCTCCTCCAACAGATGACGTCCTTGAGCTTCTTGCTTCTGTGAAGATTCCATCACTTTATGTGAGGTTTAAGTCAGGACGAGTGCCTCCAGGCCTGTTCTCCCGGCTAGTCCTACAATTTTATCAGTGGTGCAAAGAGGAGTGGGACAGCCCGCTGAACCCTGAGCTTTACCATACTTTTGCACTGTTTCACATCCTTCCCGATCAGGGAACGTCCGTTATATTTCTTTGCCATTCTTCGTCTATTGAAATCGTCGTTCACAGTGTAAACGACGCTGTTGAGACGGATGGAGCAGATCTTGCCCATAGCAATGTTGATCTTACTACAAGCCGTGCTATCCATAGGCAGTTGGAAATGGTTCTAGAGTGCATGCGAAAGGAATTCGACTGGCTGAAGCACATGCGTTACGAAATGTGTGTGTGCTGTCCAGTTTGTTCTCAAACGGGCTCTTTCAAATGCCGCGCTCATGATGTACGTGGTTGCGAGTGTCTGCACCTGTTGTCAGAGAAAGATTTACAGAACTGCAAATACTGCATCAAGCCTGGTGTCCGTGGAGATTGCAGGATTCGCACCAAGATGTTTGCACCTTGGTTTTCATTTTCAGATGCACTGCAACAACGCAGGATTTCACTGAAACAGGTTGGTCTATGACTGTCTCTGAACCAGTAATAATTTGTAGTTGTTGTACGTCATCGCCACAGATAGGAAACAATTTATCACCCATGTTTACCGGTTTCTTCATTACTTGAGGACCGATCAGGTTGCCCAGCCTTTATATATCAGTGGTAATCGTCCAGCAATAGTAACGCTTCATATGTATCCTGTTAATATTGCCGAGAGGGAAACCTTTATTTAGAGGAATAGCCACTTCTGCTATAGGAGTAGTGGCAACAAATCTGCAATTCGTGTAACGTAACAAAGGTAAACCAAATCGTGAAACCATGCTGCTACTGGACCTGCTATCGATGAAAGAAGCATAGTATCTTTCAAGGGCGGTAGGCTCGTTTTAATTTTATCTTAAAAAGATTCAATGGGTTACAAGGGCGTTCTTTTGAGCTGACCATCAAGGCCCCTCTCTTCCGCTACTGTTTGAACCTTTCTTATTCTGTGGCAAAGTCCATTTAAGAATGCATAGAGGGAAATAATCTCTCGTATGTGATGTACTAAACCAAAAACGCGTCAAGTATTCATCGTTAAACCGTTATACGAACCTGCTAAAGACGTGTTTTGTACCAATCAGACGCAATCTTGCACCGGTTTCGTTTGGCTTGGTAAACCATTCTCTTCGAGAAATGCGAAGCAAAGAGTATCAAGGGACCACACAAGAGAAAATAAGGGTACTTAGCGTTAATATTGACCTGGGCGCAGAGTAGACCTAATCAAATTTCCAAGGTGTTCTTGACCGTTCAACTGTTTTTAGTTTTAGTGCATGCCAAGTAATGGTACCGTGGTTCACCGTATCATTGCAATCTTAACCTGAATTTGTATTAGGAAGAGGAGTGCAAGAAAACCGAGTAAAAGGAGAAACTAGAAACTAATTTTATCAACAGAAATTTTTTGAGCAAAGAGAAATGATATTTTTTTTTTGTTTTCTTCTGAAGAAACGAATGGAACACCACTTGCTCTCCCCGCTGGCGTTCTTGATTCCATTCAGTCTCAGTCATGTGATCCTAAGGAAGTTGTGGCTCGTCTTCAAGAATGTCTGCAGTTGAATCGAACAACACTGGAAAATCCAGATCCTGAGACGAAAGGCTGGATCCGATGTCTTGCTAATACTGCGAAATCTGAAAGAAGGGTGGACGTGATTAAACACTTGAGGACGATAGCCCCTTCCGGCACTACTGGTGAGTTAAAAATGTATACCTAGATTATAGAGGGAGAGTTAGGTCCCTTATAGGTCATACCTTACATGATAAATAATCCAATGCTGGATTTGAAGCTCACCGCTGTAATATGACAATTTCTTTATTTTCTGAAAGAAACATCATAAACGCAGTGCCTTCCTGGTAAAGTTTCGTGGTAGAGGACCGGGATATACGGTAACAAGGGTAAAGCCCTTGCATATTCCACACTACGTGAAATATATTTCTGTCAAGTGCAATATTCCTCAAATGTCTTCAGCCATATTGTTATTGATATTGGTGATCGCTCTTTGATGACACAATTTTAGCATTGCGCTGTTTCAAGACCACCAATTCAAACCGCGTTTCTTAAGTTAAATTTTGCTATATTTTTTTTATATTACTATGCTTCAAGCCAACTAAATTTTGCCAAAAATGCAACGTTACTGCTACTACCAAGGAAAGAGAAAACAATCCATATATTGTCTGAATGCTACCAAAACAACGCATGCATATTCCTTATACTTTCCGCCATTTATAACAATTTTCAACCCAAAACCCGAGTCATGCGTGCAAATTATCTAGGTCCCTGTGCACTCTTTATCGTCTGTTGTTATTGCTGTTTGTCTAAACCAGGCCCTTTGTTGAGGGAAGACCTTGATGTTGGATGTATCCCATTCAAACAGAGAAAGGAATTAACATTTTGTCTTGGTGGTAAGTGTGACGGTGTGCTACAGAATTGTCTATTACTGAATTCCAAGAAGTTTCTTCTTCAGGAAGGAAAGGTTAAATTATATTATTATAACCAGGTGAGAGATTAAGCTTAATTATGACTAACCGCCACCGGATTTGCTATTTTCTGAAACAACACTACCTACGCTCCTTCCTTTTGGGTCTCCACTTTTAGAGCTCAATAAAGTTACTTTAAAATAATACTAAAAATCCTAGGGTATGATAAATCTTCTCGATTGGTGATTGACATGGCCCCACAAATAGTCCTGGTCCATTCCGAGTTAACTTTTTCGGTCTTTGAGTCAAAAGTAGCATTTTATAGTTTCTAAACTAAATGTAAGGGAAGTGGTGACAAAACAAAAAGAAAAAAAAATCGACTTTCCCAAAATATCTTTCATGAAGTAAATCGTTGAAATACCTTTGGCAAAGCCTATTAATTAAAATTCCCATGACTTATTTTACATATCGCAGGAAATTTTCTGTAAATTCCTTTTTCTTTCAGGGGGAGATGAATGGAAACTGCTCGCAGAGAGGCTAGGCATGTCTTACAACGAGATCCGCTTCCTTGATAAGAGAATCACCAACCCTTGTGATGTTGTCCTTAACCTTATGGCACAACACCACTATTTCAGTGTTGGAGAACTTTACGACAAGTTAGTGGAAATTGAGCTTCCAGGAGCAGCTGACTTACTGTAAATAGTCCGCTGTACGCTTAACATTTTTTTTTTTAAAATATACTTCAATATTTTACAAAACTCTTTGAGAAGAAAACACACAACCTTTCTGCGATATATATGTATTAGAAATATGATTTATGCAAGATTATGTAACACACCTTTTTAAGTTTCTCTTCAAGCCAAGAAGCAGATTTTAGTTGTACATATGTTGAAATAGTTACCAAAGGTGTTAGTCATAGTTTTTGAGAAGTAGTTCTCATTGGTCTTAGTGGATTTACAATACAAGAAATGAGACTGCGCCTGCCGTCATGTCAGTAATACACAAAAATCCAGACCGCTTCGGTTTCTGTAGTTCTTGTTATTAACCCTATCTTAGGAGACCTCTCATGATTTACCAAAAAAATTGTTAGGCTGCAAAAAGAGCCAACAAACAGTAATGTCAACTAGCGAGTACCTAGTGTACAACTCGGTCATCCGATCTTTAATCGGCCGCTAGGCAAAAGGGAAAATGGCCGCGTAAGTGAACTTCTTTTCAGTGTGTGCCATGAAGTGGAAAAAAAAGAAAGGAAAAAGAAAAAGCATCGTTTTAAGTTGGGATTTGGTGATACTATTACGCAGTAGTAAAGGTAGTTTGATTATGTTTGTTAATCGTGTGCATAAAGTTAAAAAAAGAAAAAAAAAAGGATTTCGTTAAGGGAAGGCTTTGTTCTTGGTATTACTATTACGCGGTGTTAGAGGTAGTTTGTTTATCGTCGGCTTTCACTGCGCTCCTGACGGTTTTCGAAGCTACTAGTGTAAATTATTTTAGTAACATAGCGCATGGAAACACTAAACTGATGTTAATGATTATATAAGAGACGGGCTTGTCAGCTCCGTTATTTTATGTGCACTCTCAGTTTGTAGTGTTTTCACTATTATCACCAATCAAAGACTGATATGCTTTACTTAAAGTCTGAATTGCGCATAATATTACCCACAAATAACGTTTGTAAAACAATTTCTATATGCTTTGCGAATAATTAGGCTAAAAAGAAGTGAAAATCGAAAAAGTGAAAAAAAAAATTATAGGATTACGTTAAGAAGAAATTTTTATATAGTAGTATGGTAGTATATATGAAATACCGATGCAGTTAGTTAGCACATATAATTGCACTCTTTTTGACATATGTAGGACCCTATTTTTGAGATCTTTGAAGTCAGATTGCTCACGTGGTTTTCTCCTGTTTCTCCTGTTGGAGACTAACCTCAAAAAGGGTCAAAGTTTTTACGATAAGAGAAGGAAGAGTGTTGCAAAGAATGAACACTGGAACAATTGTGATTTTCTCTGCTCATTTCATTCGTTGAATATGTGGAGAATTTTGACTGCATAGAACTCAGAACTCTCGTTGATCATTCTTCGTGTTGAGAATAGCCTCGCTCGTCTTTTTTCCAAGGGCATGTTTCAAGAAATGTTGATCGATATGCGCTTGTTGCAGACGTTCTGTTTGTTTGTTTGAGCAAAGAAAAAATTCGTTTGCAAGGAAAACTAAAAACTTTCGTTTGCAATCTGAACTCCTCGAATGCTATTTTAGATAGGCCCATATATTTTGATTCTCGGAAAAGTTAACTTTGCAAAAGAAATGTATTTTTAGTCTAGTATTGTAGTTAACTATTAGTCGGCGGCAAGACAAATTGGTTTTGATTGCACAAGCAGCCTGATTTTGAATTAAGTTTCACCGCCTGTGCGCGCGATAAAATTTGCTCATTGGAAACGGACTACGCTTTGAGTTGGCTTGGATAAATTCTGCTCGCAAAATTGGCCGCCTTCTTATGCCTGCCAGAAGCGCTGGTAAAAGATGGAAATTTAAAACTTTTTAACTCTGTTCAAACAGTTTGGTATCATACTTAGCAATATTAACTTAAGATTAACCAGATTCTATTTTAACCCCATTTTGATCTTGAGGAGTAACCTGCCAGCGCTTTGAAGCAGTGGATTGCTCCATTTGGTGCGATTTGGTGGACTTCTCTATATTTTACTTAAAAAAAATATTGGCTTTTTTTTGTTTTTTGTTTTGCTGTTTGTCTTTTTCGGCGTAGGCCGGTACAGGCCGACAATCGGCTCGCTGCAGGCGGCCAAAAAAGAGCTTAGTATAAGCTAACTCCCAAGCCAGCTGAGTTGTCCATAGGATTTGCCAAATAATTTTTGTTAAAATACAAGATCCACTGCCTTTAACGCGTTTGAAGATGTTGTTAGGAAGATTGCTTAGCAGCGTTAAGTACATGTTAAATTTAAATTTCTCTTTCACGCTCAATTAAATGAGGTCGTGAAATATTGTAGGTCTTTAACGGCATTTCAGTAGATTAAAACTTTTTGTATTAACATTTGTTTCTTTATATCATAGAGCTGTACTTAGGAGCGAGGGGAAGAGGGAAAGTAGTGGGGAGCGAAGGTTACAGGTGTTATGATTGACACTTGTAAAAGGTTTTATTTTGTCTGTCACTTTATGACAGGAAAGATATTTCAGTTTTTGGGAGTTTTACATGTTTTTTTTTTTTTAAAGAGAAAAAAAACCCGATTCTTTGGGTCGCTTAACTTAACTGGTCATGCCACGGTGTCTCTTTTTCCCGCCCCCAAGGGCGAGAAGAGAGAGCCCCAACTGAATGAAGATGTCCCTTAATGTCTCGCCCTCCTGCACCTGAATTAATTTTTCAAAGTTCCAGTCATTATACTATCCTACTGGTCACCCCATAATTTTTAAAACAAACATAAAATTTTACAGAAAGTTATAAACGCAATTTAAAGAAGTTGAGAAAAGAAAGCCTGAAAATATTCAAGCTTAAACGGAATTTGAACCCTTGACCTGTGCAATACCGGTGCAGTGCTCTACCAATTGAGCTATCAAACCAACTGGGAGCTGGTAATTGGTAGAGAACTGTACCGGCAGCGCACAGCGACCATGTGACCACATGCGCAGCAGTCTCAAGTTGGCTCCCAACACGCTGTCTATCAAAATACAGATGCTGCGGCGGAAGTTTTAAATTTGCACGCAAAGGAACATTCCGTACTGTAAGAGTTTCCAGCTACTACATACCCAAATTGATCAAAAGATTGTTCTTCGTTCATCGTCGTTTGATCAGAAATAAAATACAAACAGTGGTGATGCTATTGAACACACATTTTCAAAAGTGACCGTTAATTTTTTTTTTTAGTTTTAAGGGGGTTAATCACATATCAAATCTTTCTTTCCTTACAAGGACCGCTTGAATCGTTCTCAGTACTGATCTAGAATCATTTACAAAGACGGTTGTTGGAACTGCAATGATTTTTACATCGGTGAAACAAAGCGACGACTTCATGACAGGAAAACGGAACACTTCAAGGCCCTCGCTAAAAATGAGAGCACGTCAGCCATTGCTGACCATGCCAAAACCACCAGACACAATATCAAGTGGGATCATTTCGATATTTTAGCGTCGAGATAAAGTTGTTATCACTGTAAAATCAATGAAACCTTGTTTATTCATGAAGTAAAGCTAGCTTTTAATGTCAAGAAGCTGATGCTTTATCAATTAACTGTAGCTCTTTAGTAGATTCATCACCATTATATATATAGGCGTAAAAAAATAATAACGGTCACTTTTGAAAATGTATGTTGACTAGCATACGAAACGTCCAGTTATATAAAATGTGCAAGCTTGTTTTGTTTATCATCGCTGTTTCTCTTTTATTTCTGATCAAAAGATGTTTGGGGATTCAGTAGCTCGTTGCTTGGACCAAATGGCTCCGGCGTTCAGTACGAATGTCACCGTTTCAGGAGAACGCATTTTTTTTATTGCAATGAAAACAGCACCAGGCATTGACAAGGTTGTTTTTTCATCGAGGATTAACAACTAAAAGGTAAATTGGTCACCGCAAAGAGATTCGAGTGCTGAAGTTTCCAAGCGTTAGCGATCAGCTCTGAGGAAGGGCTACATTGCAACGCTGGAAACCTCCGAATCTCTTTGTGGTGGCCAATTTACCTTTTCACAGTTATCAACTGTGTTGATGAACCGAAGATTCATTTCTACACCCCACCGACGCAGCACCACGGTTTCTTCAGAAACCAACCCTCCTTTTCCATCGAGGACATAGCTTCTATAATGGATACACAACACTGATATGGTTTTAAACTACCTGGACCTGCCATTGTAAGATAGCTTTATTAAGAAGCAAAATCATTGCAGCCCCCGGGCCGGCTAAAATATGACTTACTTTACAAGGGAACTAAAAATTTTCTATAAATATTTGACAATTATTTTTTTCTGAAGAATCTCCACGGGCCGGAATCTCAAATCCTCGAATCTGATTGGCTAATCGCGCGCTCGTAACCGGTCCAGCTTTTTACGATACGGACCAGTCGGTCCGGATTTTTATCCGCGCTATTCGCGGCAAATTCAAATTGTTGCGAAAGTTTACAAACAAAGGCAACAGTTACACGTAAACAACTTCCCGTGGAAATATGTAAGGAAAATATAAATTCTGAAGAAAATGGATTTAGACGAGGGTGTACATAGCGAAAGTGAATTTTGCTACCCAGAATAAGAAACCCCCAACGAAACGACGGCATTAAAATATGAAGAAGTTGAACAAGAAAATTCAAAATTTTATTCACTCACTTCGCCCTGATAACACTAAAAAAAAAGACAACTTACGATCTGAACATTTGGCGAAGATACTGTTCCTCAATTGGAGAGACAAGAACCTTGGAAAACATTCCTCCTAACGAGCTCAACATTCTGCTGTGCAGATTTTTCATGGACGTCCGTAAAAAAAACCTTAACTATTAATAATTAGGATTACTACTAATAATCAAAACTGTTCGCCATAATAAAAGTGTTTTTAAACCTATTTGTCTTACAAATCGGTAGTTTAAAGTATCTCTGGCTACGGGTACAATAAGTAGACTCATTGCGTGGCGGCAGCAGATCATGAAGCTTGTGGCTTTGGTCCCTTACAATTTGGTCAAATTCCTCTTTGAGAATCGATAATATCCGCGTTGGAAATGTGCTTTGAGTCATCTTAACTGTCTTACACAGCAAACCTTCCCTACTTTCGCGAACATTTTAGAATTCAGTGACAATGTAATCCACTATGCAGGCTAGAATTCAGTCATCTATTAAGTTTCAAAAGATTGCTTCTAAAATTAGTTGCAGAAAAATTTCTGAGAAATGCGACCAGTTTTGTTAGAAATTTGACTCTCGGTCCCAATCTTATTGTTGAACGGGCCAATTCGATCATAATTCCAACAGCCCTCCCCACTTTCTCCGCTTTATCTCCACGGCCAGCCGCAGGCCAAAGAGTCTGAGGACTCTGGGTACGAGACTGTCTCCAGGCAAGAAGCGGCTGGCCAAAGAGTCTGAGGGCTCGTTACGACTTCCTTGAATTGAAGATCGTCTGATTGCTTTAGCGATTCGTCGTGCTGTTCGAACTCTTTGGCTGTGTCTGTGATTAAATATCTACAAAAGGTAAGTAACTAACCAGGATATGACTTAAAATTCCAAACCATCGGGGTTAAACACGGTTACGAGCAATTTAAACTCATTTTCAATGCTTTCAGTCGCTCAAAGCTGAATTCAGTTATCGGAAAATCAAAAGCAAATTGCGTGCGCTGCCGAGCTAGTTAAGTGGGTAATACAGTCCAGAATTAAGACAAAATTCGCGGTTTTAATGCAGTGCTCTGGTTGAAAGAAATCAAACGTACCTCTTGACAGAGGCGCTTAATCGTAAAAGCTTAATCGTATAACCTCATTGTTTGCTGAATGTTGTGATGTAGTTTCTGGGCGGAAGTAATTTAACTGGAGTAATTCCGCCGGGGTTAGTCAGTACCGTAAATTGAGTAACGCATAGGTAGGAATTGAACTAAGGTCAAAACATCTTTTAAGTCTAATATGCATTCAGTTATATCAGGTTGTTATCAGGTTGCAAATGCGGTGTCTTGCACCAGTGATTATCACAGCCGGTAATAACACAGTTGAATCCTTTGTGACTGGCTCTTCGCAAACGTGTTGTTCAAAATCCGGTATTTGTAGAAAATATAAATCTACAGATAATAAGCCACCTCGTATTTTTCTTCAGTTTGATTATTTTCGAAAAGGAAAAGCATCGAAACTGTTTTGACTTAATTCATGATTGTAATTTAATTCTGCATGTTAGATTAAGGGGTTTTTCCCTCGAGCTTGTCGGTGGCATTGTGCCATGTTTCCTTATAATTTGTTGAACACGACACAATGCGAATCTCTTTGCGTTGTTTCCACTAGTTGGAAGTACGTTTGGTTTCGCATGGAACGTGAAGCTTGACCCTTGACAAGTCAGTGAGAAGAAAAAGTAAATAACTTCATGATCAATTTTTCATTTTCATTTTCATTTCTATGTCTGAGGACTTTTGTGCGCTGTCGAATATCATTAAAAACAATTAACATTTCACTGGCGTTTGTTAGTCGTTGTAAGTTTAGGATTCCCTTTATCACACGCTTGCTCTTGGCTTTACATATCTCGCCATCAAAACAAAAAATACCAGTCGAGTTAATCACATGGATTTTTTAATTCATTTGGTAGTTGACAGGAAGGAAAATGAACTTTTCATGACTGTGACACTATCTTTTTAACTGATGGAGTTCATTTATGCAAATTTGATATAGCGGGCAATTTAGGGGGTTTTCCCTTTCCAGTGGCAGACATGACGTCATTTTCTCAGAAATTAATTATATAATTAAGTTTGCAGTGTTAAAGCATAAATAAAACTTGTCATAGCTTATTATGAAGAAGCATATCGAGCCAAAAAATTGGAAAAACCAAGGCGTTGAATGAAGGCCATGAATATGGTCAGCTAAACATGCAATAGACTCTAAAAAAAGATAATTCTAGACTGACTCGAGGAACCGAGCGGACGCTTAATTCGATATCAATTCAACAGAGTATCACCGCTCAATTGTATACTAGTAGGCGGTATAAACTCACGACTTCGCTCAGTGAAGTCTGCTTCCAGGTTCCGGTTGTGAAACGCCTCGAATAATCAGCTAAAAGGAATTACTTGTTGAGGTGGCAACAACGACGATTCATTTGTAAGCGAAACGTGCTTGTAGAGATTATCAAAAGACACCGATAGGAAGATGAATATTTTCTTTCTGAGGAACTAAATTCATGGCAATTTTCAAATACAAATTCTCCATGCAAAACGAATATGGTAGGTCAGTCGATATCGACATATTCGTAGCTATCTTCGTATTCTTCGATCGATGGCTTTCGCGATGATCAAAGCGTTCACCGAAATTAATTTTACACATAAGGTACCGGTGCTGTATGATTACGAGCGGCTTTTTGCAAGCAAGTTTTGATTTAGAGGCTTCGTCTCTTGAGATTCAGATGGCCTCAAACTGTTACAACAGAATTAAGGCCGGCACACACGAGAAGATTAGTCCAGTCACGGGACTTGTTGCAGGAACTAGTCCCGGCTGTACTGTTTACGCGATGCGACTAGTCGCAGGAACAAGTTTATTCACATGGACCTCGTTTACACAAAGCAATAGCAATCCTCATAAAGTAACTTAGAGACGAAAAAACAGAGGCCCTAAACAATGAAACTGAATTTATTTAAATTAACCACAAAACATTGAAGTGAATCAGCTCAATAATACAGCAAGTTGGGTTTGTTTCCAGAGTCGGATATTGCTGATGGAGAAAAGTAACTAAACGATCCAGACCTTTAATACAGACAAAAGAGAACACTTCTCTTCGAACACCATTACCCTGCCCAGCTTCTTCGATGACCATGCTGATTTATTATGATGTAATTAAATTAAACTTCAAAATGAGGTTCGGCCGATTTTACACAAAATAGGCACACGTAGTTACTGTGAAGGCTTGTGCAATATACCAAAGTTTTAGCTTCATTGACCTTATTTGAGCTGAGATTTAGATAACAGCCTTGTGGGGGTCCCCTTAGGTTGATTTTTAGCTTAATTTTGATCACTTTTCGTTACTTCGTGTACAATGCTAGAAAATTATTCAGTCAAATCAAGAGTCATCAAGTTTTGAACTTTCTTAAGCAAAACTTATGGCCCATAGGAATATTTCTGTTGCACACGTCAGTAATCTAAATTTGTGGCTATTACCGGCATATAACGACAAACTGGAAAGAGCCCAACTTTAAGCCCAATTATCTTTTAATTTGATGCCCACTTTCAAAGTAACAAAATTCCAACAAAGTCGTAAAGTGTAGCCCTAACTATATGATAATCAAGAGGAAAATACTAAGGTTAAGCCTTTTTCACTTTACAGCTATGCTTAGAACATACTGATAAAGCCACTTGATCCGGTCACATTCCTGTTTGCGTACCACTAAAACGATACTTAACACAAATGTGCCAGTAAATACAAAATGACCCAGCATTATCTAAGGTCATCCCAGTTTAATTAGTTTCCAAGGCCACCAACTCACATTTGCATTCAATCTTTAAGAAGCACGGTCTGTTTTAAGCTGTTCTTAAAACAAACGTAACCGCGTTGCGTACTGCTCGAAACCATAAATTCTACTATTCTGGACACTTTTAAAAACAACTCGCTTTCATTTGCGGTAGGTGTCACACTCTATTGAATAAGCATTCTTTTTCCTTAATGAAAATATATATTTTAACAAATCTGAAGTTTGGACTGTATTTTAAAAGCAATGCATACTTATCTCGCTGTTGCTCCAAACGGCCATCTGTTCTGCATTATGCGGGAGACTGGAGCCAAGTTTTTGCTCCTCTAGTTTTTAATAGAGGATGAACCGCTAAAAGTAAAGGAATTGAGCGAAATATGTTTTCATACATTGTTTTGTTTGCAGAACGGACAGTGCGGAGATGAAACTTTTTCAATTTGTACAATAATGAGTTAGTAAATAAGATACGGTGAATGATTTTGTATTGGAACATAATTAATTTTGTTTATTTAAATAGATGTAAATATATGAAACATATTTTGAACTGCGAATGAAAGATCAAATAGAAGAAGGATCCTCGCAGTTAATACGAAACTTAAGCAGTTGCGAAAAGAAGGCCTGAAAAAAATCAGGCTTGAACAGAATTCGAACCCCTGACCTCTGGGACGCCGGTGCAGTGCACCAACTGAGCTATCAAGCCAACTGGGAGCAGGGGCCCGTTTCTCGAAAGTCTCTGTAACTTACCGGGCCCGATAAGTGTCTTTGGTGATAAATGTTTCGTAACAGAAGTCAATTTTTGTTAGCTTTGAATACTAAATTTTAAAATCTGATAATTCTATGAAAACATTGGCCAAGTACCATATCTGCCCCTTGTCATTTTGTGTGTTCGTAATATACCCATGAAGGATGAATAAATAAATTTGTTTCTTTTGTGGCTTTAAAAGGTAAAAGAAAAATCTTAGAAAAATCGTCACGATGAAAGTTATAATATTCAAGCCTTTTTTCGGCATTGGGAGGTTGTAATTTTTTTCCGGGTGAGAAGTTCTTGATATAAAATGTTACAGGACGGGGGTTTACTTCAACTACATGAGGCTAATGCAGGTGTTGGACTGCTTTCATTTTTGAACAAACGTTTTTTTTCCATTCACCCGGGATGGCCGATACAAGGCTGTGATGGTGTAGAAATGACGTCCTTTAATATGGAATTTGTTGGCTAGCACTTCGAACGGCAAAAAACAGTTTTCCGGAACGTCGAAGAGACCTTTTATCTGCTCGACGCCGTTTTGGCGCCATTTGGAGTAAAAAACTGATTTTTCATTAACCTTTATAAATCTGTTGTTCCAGATGATTTCTTGAAGCACGGCCTCTTTGTTTTCAGGAGTGCTAAGCTTAATTATCAAATGACTTGTTTATTGAAAGACAGAACGTTGCTAAGAAATAGATTGGAATATACTTCCAAGGAGCGTTAATTCCCGAACAAAGGCGTTTGACCAAAGTACGTTTCAACGCTTTATCGAAAAAAGAGTAATCTTTCATGCCTAAACCACCTTCTTTTTTTATTTTTAATCAAAGTTGTTGCGAATCTTCGCTGTTTCATGGTTCCAAATGAAATCAAAAGTTAGTTTGTTACCTTCGTCTGCAAAATGCTCAGGAGTTTCCAAGACACCACAGTATAAGCTTGGACAGAGCTAAGGTTTTGACAATAATTATTCTACCTTGTAATGAGGGCCTTATAGGACCTTATAGGACCTATCTGAAAACTACGTTACGTGATGGAAGCTTCCTAATAAAAGATTGTTATTATTATTATTATTATTATTATTATTATTATTATTATTATTATTATTACATGTCTCTTTAAGGGTCTTTTTTAATGTTTCCAGTTTTTCTGAAAATTTTTTTCTTAACAGTGGTTTCATGACTGAGGCGAAGTTTAAAAATGCGTCTTTCCGGTGACTTAGTGATCCCAACCAAAGCATTTCAGGTTTCGATTGATTTTTCTGATTTTTGTGGCCCACGGTAGGGATACTCGATCGGACGAACTGGAGTTTTTGTCAGCAAGGATTTCCTTCTTTCGAAGTGTATGTGATAACATTGTACTTTTCGCGTGTTTGTTTACGTTTGCTATCGTTTCCAGTTTGAGCTGAATGGCCAAATTCTGACAGCTAGGACAGCAGGGAGCCGCGGGGAATAATGGGGCGGCATTCAAATTCCTAAGACATCGTTGCAGGCTCTCGCTCTTTCTCCCCTCCCCGTCCCTCCTCTGCCCCGAGAGTCTGCTCGAGGCTACTGTTTCCTATGAGGTCTGCACTTTTTGAAATGAAACAAACAAACCAATCAGCAAAGATTAGGAGAGGCTTTCTGACTCAGGGTGCGTTTTTTTTCTTGGAGAATCGAAATCCGGATTTTGGGTTTTTTTCTTTGTTTTTGCTGAAATCCAAAACGGATCATGAATCTATAAAATCCATACTCCGGGTAGATTCTTCAGATCAAATCTAAATCCGGATTTTTTTATTCAACACCTGAGCGTTTTTTGTTTTGGGAAATGATAAACAACAATTACCGTAAATGATTGAACCGTTTTGCCTGCGTCATTTTGACTTTCATGCAACGAGGAGGTCGAAAAAAGGTACGTTTCTGTGCAAATTTCGCGCAAAAAAAAAACCACCCACCCACTCACTTAACCCAAGCATGAGTGTGAAAGATAGAAGGCCAGACCACAACACCGGGAACTACGTCCCCTACTCTTGCGAACAGTGTGTTAGTTCTTTAACGTCCCACAAAGTAATCATGAACAAGGGTTGTGAGACGGGACCTACGATTTATCGTCCTTATCCGAGAAGACTAGAAAGTCTAATCATTTGCAGATGTCAGAGCAAAGGCAGCACTTTGTCCTCAGTTATTTTAAAGACCCTGAGTGTTGGTCCGGCCGGGGTTTGAACCCACGACCTCCCGCACGGGAGCCCGGTGCTCTACCAACTGAGCCAACCGGTTGGCGAGGTCATTATTTTTGCTTCAGGTGTTTTTATCACTACGCTTTTTCTTTTCTTGTTGCGTTTTTTCAACTAAATGGACCCTTAGTACTCCTTTTAGTAGAATATTTCCACGTGATGGAGTGATGACTGGTGTTGTGTCGTCTTTCCATCCCGCGTTGTCATGGCAAATGATCCTTTTTAAGATCTTCCGTTTTTGACGGTGGTAAAGAATCCATATGATCTCAAATCCCAAATCCGTTTTTGGATTCTCCCAAAAAAACGCACCCTTAAATTTGGATCCCTTTCATTGTGTTGGAATTTTCTTCTTCCACGCAAATTCATCAAGCAAGTTAGCAATTTTTTTTCAACGTGAACTAAAAGGGTTTTCCAGAATTGTCAGAATTGGATCCCTGGTCAGAGTAGAGAATTTTTGAAGGAACTGTTTTCATTATAGAATCATTTGGTTTTTCCAAAGGAATGCATTGAGCCAACGATTTTCTCTTGTCCAATTGAATAAAAGGCATTTTTTGATGGTTAATTTAAATGAAACACACATTAATTGTTAAGCATACCTAATTCAAGCTTAAGGCTAAATTAGTCCATCGTTGATTCTCCGCTTTTGTCCGCTCTTAAATCCATCAATTAAGGTATACTGTATAAGTATTATTAGTATAACTGTTATATTAGCATTACTTTACTATTAGAATCATTTCTTTTAAAGTTATTTTAAAATCGCTTAAAAAACCCAGCGGCCAACCTCGTTCCCAAGGTCTCTCCTCTTCCCTCTCCTTGGGGCGGGAAGAGGAGAGACCCTGGGAACGAGGTTGCCTAGTGGCAAGCACAGTTTTACTGGCAAAATCTTTTTAAAATTTAAAAAACAAGAAATCCTCATCGGATTTTTAAAGCGCTCGTCGTAACCCAGCTCCCACGAAATGGTTAAGGGAAGGGGGAATGAAGGCTAATATTTTGAGGGGTTAATATTTGATTATCCCCCCTCCCCCACACACACTCAGCAAAACAAAATGTTTCCTTATGTGACAGAGAGTGCGGGTAGGGGAATGGAAAACAACAATTAAAGCAAGCTTTATTTGCGCTCAATGCGCTGAGGGTAATTTTAGCCCCAAACTTACGTCACAAGAGCGAAAGGTTGTATGGATAGCTGAAAATCCTTGACAGTAGTATAGGATGGGAGAAAATACCATACACATTTAAATCTTGTAATTTATTTCCTTTAGGGGCGGGTCATAGCTGACTTTGGTAAAGTAATTCATTTCAGTAATAAATTGCCTATGTCGCCTTGGCTTTCGCCGGTGGGGTGTGTTTTGAACAACCCCAAAAATCCCTACTTTATGAATCGAGACAAAGAAAAAACTTACCTAATTTTCCTACCCAAAAATATTCCGGAATCGAAAATTTCAAGCCCCAAAAATCCTTCGATCATCCCGTCACTTGAATTCCGGAGCCGGTCAGAATATGTATAGCTCCCTTGTGTTTATCAGTGGGATCCCCAATAAAAGGGTCTGTTTAGCTGAGAATTGGCCAATATTTTCACTGTCAGCTGAGAAATGGAATTTTTTTTAACAGATAGCTGAGAAAAGCCATGAGAGCTGTTAGCTGAGATGTCTAAACTTTGCCTAAACAATACGTAAAATGCAAAATGAACGTGCCAAAATGTGTAGTCCGGCGGTTGGGGTGGGGGCGCCTGCGCCCCAATCCTCTCGCGGCTGACCTAAAAAAGAGCTTGCTCGCAGGCTAGGCTTAAGTCTGAACTGATAACTGGGAATCCATCAGCCCCATGGAGAGCAAAGCAAAACATACCAATAACCAAGTGTAAGTACTTAGCCCTCAAGATCGATGTTCTACTTATAAACAGAAATTCGCTCGGTAAACCCATGTTTTAGTAAAGCAAAACATCGACGGCCCATTTGAAGCGTAAGCAGCGTGGTTTCTAAGTATAGCAGTAGTGCCACATCCTGCATTTTGTCACATTTTGTGATGTATGAAGACAGTTTGACAAAGCATAAAGAGAACCTTTTGTCCTATATTATTTGTCCGTTAATGTGGAGATGTGAGCTTGGAAAAACTTTGTTATTTGCAAGTGTGTAAAACCCCTTGGATGGATTATTGATTGAACCGCGAGGCCTTAACGTTTACTAATTGATTTGTTTCTTCTTTTTGCTCTTTTCAGACATCCTGAAAAGAAAAATGGAAGGTAATGTGTGTGAAAAAAATTAAACGTGTATGTAAAGATTGTAGGCGCTCGAAAGTTCTTCCGAAATCGTCGGATGATACTCGACACTTTCCTGCTAATGAGAGAGATACCGTTCATACAATGCAAAACCGCACAAACAAATGAGAAGTAAACGTCAACTGAAATCTGTCAGAAATAAATGATAGCTGAGAAATGGCCAAAATTAATTGATAACTGAGGAACGGTTTAAATTAGCCTGCGAGCAACCCCTTTAGGCGAGCAGCGGAAAGATAGCGCGAGGATTGGGGTGGGGGCGCCTGCGCCCCAATCCTCTCGCGGCTGACCTAAAAAAGAGCTTGCTCGCAGGCTAGGCTTAAGTCTGAACTGATAACTGGGAATCCATCAGTCCCATGGAGAGCAAAGCAAAACATACCAATAACCAAGTGTAAGTACTTAGCCCTCAAGATTAATGTTTTACTTATAAACTGAAATTCGCTCGATAAACCCATATTTTAGTAAAGATAAACATCGACGGCCCATTTGAGAACATAAGCATAAGCATTTGAGAACATAAGCATCCCTTGGATGGATTATTGATTGAACCGCGAGGCCTTAACGTTTACTAATTGATTTGTTTCTTCTTTTTGGTCTTTTCAGACATCCTGAAAAGAAAAATAGAAGGTAATGTGTGTGAAAAAAATTAAACTCAAACTGAAAACTAAGAAGTGCTCCATTTGAAGAAGATTTATTGAAAATCAAACAGTCAATCTAGTAAAATCCAGATCGCTGGGGTCGTAAGCAGAGACAGAAGAATAGACGTTCAACCAATCACTTTTTATCGGAAATAGGTATTTTGGTTGCTGAAAAAAGTTATACAGCTAGTCTTACAAGTTGCCGAATATGTTGATATTTAAGAGTCTGTACAAATGCCGTTAGTAAGTTTACTGATCAACGCGATGCCTTGAGTAATGCTGATTCACGTTTTTTTTTTTGTTATTTTCGGATCAAAACCTAGAAATAGAAGGTAATGAGTACGTAAAAAGTGAAACTAAAAGCTACTCCATTGTAAGTACAATAGATGATTGGAAGTGTTTGTAACTGAAATTAAATTGGATCTAAGTCCGTTTAAAGAGCGAATTAAAAAAAAAAACTCTTTACCGGCCAGAGCTTGATTGTACAGGACGTTAACACCAACGGAAAATCACTGAAGAAAGGAGGAGGGCAGAAAACAAATCGTGGCAAACGTTTCCACATTGACTGTCAAAAATGCGTAAGAAGGAGCTTTTCGAAATACCGAAAATGTTCCTCCTCGATTATGTTGTTTTGTTGATTTCTTTCGTTTTTGCTTTTCAGGACTGCAACGGCAAAGGGAAGGTAATGTGTATTAATAAAATTAAACTAAAAACTGCTCCATTTTAAGTAGAATAGGTGAAGTGTTTATTTTATCACTGAAGAAAGGAGGAGGGCAGAAAACAAATTGTGGCAAACGTTTTCACATTAATTGTCAAAAATGCGTAAGAAGGAGCTTTTCGATATACCGAAAATGTTCCTTCTCGATTATATTTTAGGCAAACATAGTGAGCCGGCTGTAGCAGACTGACACGGATTTTTGTATCACGAGAATTCGGTTTCCACATGAGGACAGGATGGCGAAACATTACACTGCGATCACCCTCTCTTTTGCTCGAAAATCCGTAGGGAAGAACGCAGAAAACTGAGCGAGCACGATATTCTTGGAGCGAGTACGCGGGCACCGGAAGGCGAGCAGACAGAGAGGCTGTTCTGCTTTCATATAGCGATTGTGAAGCTCTTTGACCGCGCCCATTTTTTAAATACGATACTCCGGTTATTTATGCTTTTAATTCACGCCCTCGCATCATCAGCGACGAGTGGGCCGAATGGAAATCTTTGAAAATTCCTCTCTTGCTTAACATGTTACCTGCAGAAATAATTTTGGTCTCAAAATAGAGTTTGGGAAGAGTACAATACAGTGAAAAGAACTTTTTTTTTTGTTCCGGGAGCTATTTAAACGTTGGAATCGAGTGCCTGTTTGTGACTGCATGTGACTCGGTGAAAATTACTCCTACAATAATATAGTTTTGGTACCTAAATGAACCTGAAGAAATGTAAAATGCGCAAAAATAACGTCAGCCTTTCCTTACTTATCGCTGAAATCCACTGCCGCCGCCTCTCAGTTGTCAAGTCTTCGGTGAACGGCCCGGGCGTTTCGACACTTCTCGGTACACGATTAAATGAAATTTCCGGATCTCTTGAGCTTTTGTTATCAGTGCTAACTCTAAGATCGAACTCACTGTTCCTTATTTGCTCCTCGGCTATACTTCGAAGCGAGACGACAAAAATCACGGCTGGAGCAATAGCGTCGATGACACTTTTTGCCACAGAATAGGTTTGGTAAATTAGGAGTTTACTAAAACTTGTCGGAAAAACAGCGTAAACATCCTCGGCATACACGTTCCAGGATTTGGTGCTATTGAATATGACTAATAAAGGCTGCTGACAAGTGTTTGTCATCACTGTGCAAAACAATCACTCCTTCACCAGAATGCCTGACTTCATAATCGCTTTATGAAAGCAAAGTAGTCTCTCTTTTCGTTCGCCTTCCGGCGCCCGCGCTGCTCGCGGCTCACGGCTTTGCAGCTCGCGCGCGCGACTCCTGCTTCCAATTTCGTACTTGTTCAGTCTTGTGCGGATTTCGAGGAAAGGAGAAATTGCTTGCAGTGTAGCAAAACATAAACGGTATCTTTTGGCTGGTGTATTTCCCTGTACGTATAGTTTTACAAACTGTCAAATATTTTGGTGTGTAAGTCGAGTGTGTACGAATGTCCTAAGTAGAGGCGCAGTGGTTAAGTGGACAGAAGTGACGAAAGCGGAATGGGAGTCGGAATCAGAAGAATCTTCTGACCTAGTGTGAATCAATACGACAGAAGAGGAAACGGAAGCCTCGCGTTTTAAAATGGCGGTAGGCCGTCATGTTTTCTGAGCATTGTAATGGCTTCTCTTAAAATATTTAAATTCAACTTGATATCGAGGTCCAGACGACACATACAACAGAAATGAATAAACGTGATTATTTAATTTCTTTTGTTTGTGTACCCTTGGCCTCATATTGTCAAGCTGAATTTTAAATGTACCGAAAGGAACCTTTTGGTTGATTCTTCTACTTGCGCCTCTGATTTCGATCAACCAGTTTACAGTTGATTTCAAGTGATGGAATCGAAAGCTGCAGAATCGCGAGAGAAAAGAGATGTTATCCTTGTGATTCCGATTTCGTTGAGCCAACGATTGCGGAACGAAAGGTTCTTTGTCCTTCCGATTCTGCCGCCAGTGTGAACCTGCCCTTAGGGCACACGAATCCGCTTTGGATCCTGACTCCCAGTTGAGCACAATTTAGCTGCAAGTAATCAATGAACCGGGAAAAAGTTTTTTATTGTCTTAACGTATAACACCATCCACCCCTCGACTCCGATGATGTCACTATTCTATCATCTAGGTTATAATTTCGTATGATGTCGTTGCTATTACCTCCACTCTATGACGTCATCGACGTTAATGTGTTCCACAAATTAAGGAGATCCTACCGTAAAAAAATCCGGAAAGCGTGCTGCCTACCAGGGTACTCAAGCTGCCAAATATTTTGATATTTAAGAGTGTGTACAAATGTCTTCAATAGATTTACTGATCAAACAGCGATGCTTGGGGATTTGTTGATATGTTCCTTTTTTGTTTTCAAATGCAGTACGGAGATTGATAGGTAATATTTATGAAAAACTAAACTAAAAGCAAATCCATTAGTAGAATGGGTGAAGTGTCTATTTGTAGCTGAAATGAAAATAGATCCAAGGCAGTTTAGGGAGAGAACAAACCCTCTAGCTTGTTTGTGATGGTGGTGTCAGTCTACACGCTTACATAACATTAAATGTCATCAAAAAAGCCTACGAAGAAGCGTGTTAATACACTTAAAACGTTTCTCCTTTGTGTTAGTAAGCTGGCTGTAGTAGACACACACTGTCTTTTGTATCACAAGAATTTGGCTTTCACAAAAGGACAGAACGACAAATTATTAACGGCATTGTTTGTTTGGTATATGTGCCTGTACGTATAGTCTTACAAACTGCCAAATATTTTAATATTTATGTGGAGTGTGTTCAAATGTTTAAAGTGGTGGCGCGGTGGTGTAGTAGTGGCTTGTGTAGTGTGTGTAGAAATGCCCTCAGTAGGTTAACTGATCTAAACGCGACGCCTTGTGTGTTGTTGATTTCTTTCTTTCTTCTTTTCAGAAGCGCGACGGCGATGGGAAGGTAATGTGTATTAATAAAATTAAACTGAAAACTGATTCATTTTAAGTAGAATAGGTGAAGTGTTTATTTGTAGCTGAAATCAAATTAGATCCAAGGCTGTTTAGAAAGTGAACAAACCCATTACAGGCCACAGCGTTATTGTGATGGTGCTATCGACAAACGCAAAAACTTTGAAGTAAGGGGTAGAGCAACACAACTGACGCTCGTCTTACTTCACGCTGGGCTAGTACAGAAATGTTTTTTTTTTTGTTTTTTGTTTTTTGTTTTTTGTTTTTAGAGGGGTGAAGGTGGGTGCTAATCAAGTTTTTGGGCTTCTCGGGTGAGCGCTTATTCGATGGTGGGAGGTTAATCGAATAAGTGTGGTGTACGAAGTTACGCCTACAGTCGTTACATACTACGTAGTTAAGACTAACGGAAGTACCGACGATTACAATACAGTGAATGTTATGTTCATTTGTTATTTTCAGAGCGAAAGAATGAAAAAAGTTATACTGCTTGTTTCACAAGTTGCCGAATATATTGATATTAAAAGAGTCTGTACAAATGCCCTCGGATGGTTAATTGATCAACGCGAAGCCTCGAGTAATGCTGATTCAAGTTTCTTTGTTAATTTTGGATCAAAACCGGGAAATAAAAGGTTATAAGAGAAGGATGTATTATTCAGTAATGACACAGGTTAAGTCGGGAAAAAGAAATCCGAGTGCTGTTATCAGGAGTCGAACGTAAGACGTTCCAGAATGCTGGGATTCAGAATCGCTGAATGAAGGCAACGCAGTCTCTCTTTTCGCTCGACTTGCGGTTTCCACGCTACTCGCGGCTCAAAGCTTCGCGAGCTCACGCTCGCGACTCGCGCGAACTTATTCGCACTTGCTCATTTTTTTTCTTTCTTCTCCGCGGATTTTCGAGGAAAAGAGAGATTGCTGGCAATGCAGCAAAACATAAACGGTACCCTTTGCCTGGTAAATTTGCCTGTACGAATAGTTTTACAAACTGCCAAATAGTTTGGTGTTTAGGTCGAGTGTGTACAAACGTCCTAAGTAGAGGCGCAGTAGTTTAGTAGACAGAAGTGACGAAAGCGAGAAGTCGGAGTCGGAATCAGAAGAATTTTCTGACCTAGTGTGAATCAATACGACAGAAGCAGAAACGAAAGCCTCGCTTTTTTAAAATGGCGGTACGCCGTCATGTTTTTCGTTTTAAATTTTACGTAAGGGCATTGAAAATGAGCATTGTAATGGCTCCTCCTAAAATATTTAAATTCAACTTGATATCGAGGTCCAGACGACACATACAACAGAAATGAAAAAACATGATTAGTTAATTTCTTTTGTTTGTGTACCCTTGGCCTCATATTGTCAGGCTGAATTTTAAATGTATCGAAACGAACTTATTGGTTGATTCTTCTACTCGCGCCTCTGACTTCGATCAACCAGTTGACAAGTGATGGAATCGGAAGCTGCAGAATCGCGAGAGAAAAGAGATGTTATCCTTGCGATTCCAAATCCGTTGAGCCAACGATTGCGGAACGAAAGGTTCTTTGTCCTTCCGATTCTGCCGCCAGTGTGAACCTGTCCTTAGGGGACACGAATCCGCTTTGGATCCTGACACCCAGTTGAGCACAATTTAGCTGCAAGTAATCAATGAACCGGGAAAAATTTTGTTATTGTCTTAACGTATAACACCATCCACCCCTCGACTCCGATGATGTCACTATTCTATCTTCTAGGTTATAATTTCGTATGATGTCGTTGCTATTACCTCCACTCTATGACGTCATCGACGTTAATGTGTTACACAAATTAAGGAGAATCTACCAAAAAAAATCCGGAAAGCGTGCTGCCTACCAGGGTACTCAAGCTGCCAAATATTTTGATATTTAAGAGTGTGTACAAATGCCTTCAATAGATTTACTGATCAAAGGGCGATGCCTGGGGATTTGTTGATATGTTCTTTTTTTGTTTTCAAATGCAGTACGGAGATTGATAGGTAATATTTATGAAAAACTAAACTAAAAGCAACTCCATTAGTAGAATGGGTGAGGTTTTTATTTGTAGCTGAAATGAAAATAGATCCAAGGCAGTTTAGGGAGAGAACAAACCCTCTAGCTTGTTTGTGATGGTGGTGTCAGTCTACACGCTTACATAACATTAAATTTCATCATAAAAGCCTACGAAGAAGCCATTAATACACTTAGAATGTTTCTCCTCGATTTTGTGTTAGTGAGCTGGCTGTAGTAGACATACACACACTGTTTTTTGTATCACAAGAATTTGGCTTTCACAAAAGGACAGAACGACAAAATATAAATGGGATTGTTTGTTTGATATATTTGCCTGTACGTGTAGTCTTACAAACTGCCAAATATTTTAATATTTATGTGGAGTGTGTAGAAATGTTTTAAATGGTGGGGCGGTGGCTTGTGTAGTGTGTGTAGAAATGCCCGCAGTAGGTTAACTGATCTAAACGCGACGCCTTGTGTGTTGTTGATTTCTTTCTTTCTTCTTTTCAGAAGCGCGACGGCGATGGGAAGGTAATGTGTATTAATAAAATTAAACTGAAAACTGATTCATTTTAAGTAGAATAGGTGAAGTGTTTATTTGTAGCTGAAATCAAATTAGATCCAAGGCTGTTTAGAAAGTGAACAAACCCATTACAGGCCACAGCGTTATTGTGATGGTGCTATCGACAAACGCAAAAAACTGTGAAGTAATGAGTACAGCAACACAACTGACGCTCGTCTTACTTCACGCTGGGCTAGTACAGAAATGTTTTTTTTTGTTTTTTTTTTGTTTTTTGTTTTTAGAGGGGTGGAGGTGGGTGCTTATCAAGTTTTTGGGCTTCTAGGGTGGGCGCTTAATCGAAGGTGGGCGCCGGGTTAATCGGATAAATGCGATATATGGAGTTACGACTACAGTCGTTACATTACATATTTGAAACTAACGGAAGTACCGTCGCTTACAATACAGTGCAAGTTATGTTCTTTTGTTCTTTTCATATAGAGACCGGGAAGAAGAAGGTAGCGTGTATGAAAAAAGTTAGACAGCTAGTCTTACAAGTTACCGAATAAGTTAACATTCAAGGGTCTGTGCAAATGCCCTCAGTATGTTTACTGATCAAAGCGATGCCTTGGTAAATGCTGATTCACTTTTCTTTGTTGTTTTTGGATCAAAACCGGGAAATAGAAGGTAACGTTTATGTAAAAAGTGAAACTAAAAGCTACTCCATTGTAAGTAGAATAGATGAAGTGTTTGTTGATGAAGTTAAATTGGATCTAAGTCTGTTTATAGAGCGAATTTGAAAAAATCTTTACCGGCCAGAGCTAGATGGTACGGGATGCTATCACCAACGGAAAATCTCTAAAGAAAGGAGGAGGGCAGAAAAGAAATTGTGGCAAACGTTTTAACATTAATTGTCAAAAATGCGTAAGAAGGAGCTTTTCGATATGCCTAAAATGTTCCTCCTCGATTATGTTGTTTGGTTAATTTCTTTCTTTCTTTTGTTCTTTTCAGAACAGCTACGGATAAATGAAGGTAATGTGTATTAATAAATCTAAACTAAAAACTGCTCCATTTTAAATATAATGGGTGAAGTGTTTATTTTGTCACTGAAGAAAGGAGGAGGGCAGAAAAGAAATTGTGGCAAACGTTTTAACATTAATTGTCAAAAATGCGTAAGAAGGAGCTTTTCGATATGCCTAAAATGTTCCTCCTCGATTATGTTGTTTGGTTAATTTCTTTCTTTCTTTCTTCTTTTCAGAACAGCGACTGGAATTGGAAGGTAATGTGTATGAATAAAACTAAACAAAAAAATTGCTACATTTTAAGGAGAATAGGTGAAGTGATAGCTGAGAAATTGTCGAAATAAGCTGATAACTGAGAAACCGCTGAAATTATTCTGCGAGCAAGCTCTCTTTTAGGTGAGCTGCGAAAGGATAGCGCGAAAGGATTGGAGAGGAGGCGCCTGCGCCCCAATCCTCTCGCGGCTGACCTAAAAGAGAGCTTGCTCGCAGGCTAGGTTTAAAATTGAACTGATGGCTGAGAATCCATAAGCCCCGTGGAGAGTAAAGAAAAACATACCAATAATCGAGTGTAAGGACTAAGCCCTCAAGATTAATGTGCTACTTATAAAAATACCAGCCCAATTGAGAACGAAAGCAGCGTGGTTTGTATGTATAGCAGTAGTGCCACAGACTGCTTTTTGTTTCATTTTGTGATGTATAAAGACAGTCTGGTTTGACAAAGCGTCAATAGAAATTTTTGACCCATGTTATTTGCCCTTATAAATGTAGAGTTGTGAGCTTGGCAAAACGTTGTCATTTGCGAGTGTGTAAAACCCCTTGGATGGATTATTGATTTTAAGTATAATAGGTGAAGTATTTATTTTGTCACTGAAGAAAGGAGGAAGGCAGAAAACAAATTGTGGCAAACGTTATCATATTAATTGTCAAAAATGCGTAAGAAGGAGCTTTTCGATATACCAAAAATGTTCCTCCTTATTTATGTGTTTGGCAAACATAGTGAGCTTGCTGAAGCAGACTCGCACGGATTCAGTATTGTATTACAAGAATTCGGTTTCCACATGAGGACAGGATGGCGAAACATTATACTGCGACCAGCCTCTCTTTTGCTCAAAAATCCGTAGGGAAAGGAAAACCTCAGAAAACTGAGCGAGCACGATATCCTAAGGGGGATTGCGCGGGCGCCGGAAGGCGAGCGGATAGAGAGACAGCTCTCGATTGTGAAGCTCTTTGACAGCACCTATTTTTTAAATATGATACTCCGGTGATTTATGCTAATATTTCACGCCCTCGCAGCATCAGCGACGAGCGGGCCGAATTGAAGTCTTTCAAAATTTATTTTTTGCTTAACATGTTTCCTGCCCAAATAATTGGTCTCATAATAGAGTTTGAGAAGAATACAATAAAGTGAAAAAAGCTTTTTTTTTTTGCTTCGAGGGATATTTAAACGTTGAAATGGAGTGCGTGTTTGTGACTGCATGTGACTCGGTGAAAATAAATTCTCCTACAATATGGCTTTGTTACCTAAGTGAACCTTAAGAAATGTAGAATGCAGCAAAAATAACGTCGGTTTTCCCCTACTTATCGCTGAAATCCACTGCCGCCGCCTCTTAGTAGTGAAATCTTCGGTGAACTGCTCGTGTGTTCGACACTTCTCAGTACAGGATTAAATGACTTTTCCGGATCTCTTGAGCTTTTGTTATCAATGCCAACTTTAAGATCAAACTCACTGTTTCTGAGTTGCTCCTCGGTTATACTTCAAAGCGAGACGACAACCGATCACGACTGGAGCAACAGAGTTGATCGCACTTTTTGCCACAGAATAGCTTTGGTAAATTAGGATTTTACCAAAACCTGTCGGAAAAAACAGCGAAAACATCCTCCTTTTATTTCAAGAAGAGGAAGTACGGCATGCACGTTCCAGGATTTGGCGCTATTTAATACGTCACATTAGTGACATCGACTAATTAAGGTTGCTGATAAGTTTGCGTCATTACCGACCAATAGAATTACTCCGTCACCAGAATGCCGGAATTCAGAATCGCTGTATAAAAGCCACACAGTCTCTCTCTTTTCGATCGCCCTCCGGCGCCCGCGCTACTCGCGGCTCACGGCTTTGCAGCTCGCGCGCGTGACTCGCGTGTACTTGTTCGTAGTTGCTCAGGTTTTTTCGTTGTTCTCCGCAGATTTTCGAGCAAAAGAGAGAGCTCTCGCATTGTAGCAAAACATAAACGGTAGTTTTACAAACTGCCAAATATCGGTGGTGTTTGTCGAGTGTGTACAAATGTCCTAGGTTGTGGTGCAGTGGTTTAGTGGACAGAAGTGACGAAAGCGAAATGGTAATTGGAGTCGAAATCAGAAGAATCTTTTGACCTAGTGTGAATCAATACGACAGAAGCAGAAACGGAGGCCTCTGTTTTCTGTTTTGAATTTCGCGTAAAGGGATTGGGAATGAGCATTGTAATAGGCTCCTCTTGAAACATTAAAATTCAACTTGATATCGAGGTCCAGAGGACCCATACAGAGGAAATGAATAAACATGATTATTTAATTTCTTTTGTTTGTTTCCCCTTGGCCTCATATTGTCTAGCTGAATTTTAATATATCGAAAGGAGCCTTTTGGTTGATTCTTCTACTTGCGCTTCTGATTTTGATCAACCAGTTGACAGTTTATTTCAAGCGATGAAATCGGAAGCTGCAGAATCGGGAAAGAAACAAAAAACGTTATCCTTGCGTTTTCGATTCCGTCGAGCCAACGATTGCGGAAGAAAGAATCTTTGCGCTTCCGATTCCGACGATCCATAACACAACTCCGATGATTTCACTATTCTATCTTTTAGATTATGATTTCTTATGATGTCGTTTCCAATAGCATTACCTCCACCCTATTACGTCATCTGCGTTAACGTATTCCACCCCAAATTAATGAGATTCAACCGAAAAAGTCCGAAACCGTGGTGTCTACCATAGTACTCAAGCTGCCAAATATTTTTATATTAGAGTGCGTACAAATGCCTTGAGTAGATTTACTGATCAAAAGGCGATTCCTTGAGTTTTGCCGATTCGTTTCTTTTTTTATTTTGTTTTCAGATGCACGATGGAGAGCCAAAGGTAATACATTTATGAAAAAACGTAAGACTAAAAGCTGCTCCATTTTAAGTAGAATAAGTGAAGTGTTTATCCGCCGTATAATCACAAGCCAGAGGTAACGGATGTGAAAATATTAGCGAATTCTGGTTGCTAAGGAGTGACATCACTGATCTGCTTAGGAGCCGTCATCGTATTCGATTTGCGGTTGCATTGTTGGAGCTTGCGGTTACGAAGTAATAGCGGGATGGAATTATCGTTTTATATTGAAATATATCTTAAGAAGAGCACAGTGGCAAGAGCAGGAGAAGTATATGTTTCTTCCCCTTTCTTATGGACAAGTTGGTGACTTTCTTGGAATTGAATGGTGTTCACGTGAGCCCTTGAGAGAGTTTGTTGTTCTTCGATCGTGCGAACGTAAGACGTAAGTTTCACGGAGCAAATTTCATGTCAAGGTAATGCCAGGTAATCCGTATATACGTTAGCTGAAATGAAACTAGATCCAAGGCTGTTTAGAGAGCGAACAAACCCTGGCCGGCCACAGCTTAGCCTCCCACGCAGACGTTCTTAGGGGTTCGTCACGCGTTCCTGCCCCACGAACGTCTGCTGAAACGAACAGCCACTTCCGTTCGGCGACTGCGGACCAATCAGGAGCCGTTTCCCAACTTTGGGTAAATTCGTGTTTGATATTAAAAATGTTACCCTAGACAGGATGGCGGACTTAAATGTGGTTTTTGGTCATGTGTGCCAAACGTTTGGTGTTAGGGAGTTGAATGCGTATCAAAGAGAAGTCATAGTGCAATTTGCCACCCTTCTCTTTAGGGTCGTTTAAGGTTGAAGTTATAAAAGGGAACAAAAGTATAACAACTGACTCGACGATCGCTTCTAATGATGAAGAATGTAGCTGGGACATGCACACAATAAAACAATGGACTGAGGCACACCATTGCAAACTCTGGACATATTTGAGCTTTGTTTGCGCAAAGGAACTTTTGGAACCAATGCGACCATTCGCTGCTGCTCTACAAGGCCACCTACTGTAGCTAAAGTATACTCGAAATGAAATCGAAAGTCGTCGTTCAGTGGTACAGTACTGGAAGCGAACAGTGGCATTACCTTTCCTGGGAATAATTTTCTCAATTCTCGCTTCAGCAAAGAAAAGCAGGCACATCACGAACTCTGTCCAAAGAAGCCATGGCTTCTTCACGATTTCTTTAGAATTCGGCTCTTATATGAGTACAAGCAGCAAACGTGTTAAATTGTAAAAGATGTGAAAACGAAAACTGCTTTATCATCAGGTTGAATGTCCAAGTGCATGGTCTCTCGATATCAAACGTTGACCGTAAAAGGTCAGAAAAAAATGCGTTTAACAAAGTGCTGAGAAGATTTCGGGCTTCGGTCTTAGTCGTTGTAATCCGACAACTGTGTCAGTAATAAAATCTAGTTAGCTTTTATTTATTTGCCTGGAATCACGCCGTGGTCATCCTGGCTGTTTTGTCTTTTTTCATAGTAAAGCGCGCGCGTTTCATAAATTAATTTGAGGGTAAAAAAATAAATGAACTACTTTCCGGCTTGATGGTGTATTACATGCTCTAGATTTAGAGCAAAAGTTCTAAATGTAGTTGTCACTCCTAATCTCTACGGAATCAAAGAACGCTTTACATTCGTCATATTTCACTCTTATTTTTGATGTTGAAATGCTTCCAAACAATAGCGTGGGTCCACTGCTTACTATAGAGTGTTTAACATGACGTTACGGCGGCCATGTTGGTGTCCCAAACTAAACCTCTGAAACTCTATTTTTATGCAAATACTTTCTTTTGTGTCAGTAAACCAATATGGCCGGTAGTCACGTGGATGAAAACGCTCTATATAAACCACATACGTGACACTGTCGTCAATGTTATGACGAAATTGTGTTTTATGTTAAAATATAAACGAGCATTTGGTTTTATCAACTGCTTTATTGAGGTAATTAGGCCAACAAAAAATATTAGAGAGCTCACGTGTTACTGAGTCCCTTGTCACAGCTAATCAAGGAATTGTGGGTTGTTTGTGTTTTATATAGTTAGCAGTGGACCCACGCTATTGGTTGGAAGCATGTCAACGACAAAAATAAGAATAAAATATGACGAAAGAAAGGCGTTCTTTGATTTCGTTGAGATTAACAGTGCAAAATACATTTAGAATTTTTGCTCTAAATCTAGTATTCTTTATGCTTAGTCATCTAGCTTGTCCTCATACGCGTCAAAATGTGACAAAATGCGGTTTGTGGCACTAGTGGTTTCAATGTTGGCGTAATACCATTTTAAGTACTTTCTTAAGCGTTTCAGAAATTAACTTGAGGGATAAAAAATAAACGAATTACTTTCCGGCTTGATGGCATATCACATGATAATTCCCTCAGTTTAAAGATCCTTCTTAAACTTTTAGATTTGCTCTCGAAGCTAACTTTTCATTTTTCGGACAATCTTTCGGCCCCGGGCTGGGTTTGATATACCAACCGGTCGAGGGGGTCTATTAACTAAATCTTCGGAGATAGCGGACAATTCAGATTGCGTAGAACGCCAAGGTCGTTAAGGTCGGTATATATTAAAAGCTATTATACAGTTTCAATTAACATTGTCAGACTAAAGCGTCAATCTTGGTCGACAAGACCTGTGGGTAAAATGAGATTTTATATTAAAAAAAAACTTACTTTACCCAAGCAATGCGATACACACCTTTATCAAGGCGGGAAATGATATACGATACGATAGAAAAGGCTAACACATTTTCTATTAATTCTTAGGGGAAGATTTTGTTGATACTATCCCTCTGCCTACTCCACAAAACAAAGGTGCTAAAAGGCTGATGAACACAACAGAACCTAAGCAGGTGAACTCCTCAGCACAGCAGAAATACAGGAAGCTGCAAGACGAACTGGAACGTGAGTTTTACTTAGTTTGTTCAAAGGTAGTCAAAATCAAATTGACCAACTATGCCCCTCGTTAGCAAGAAAACCAATTTCTTTTCAATTCTGCTCAGCTTAAGGTTTTGAGGGATACCTGTCATAAAAGGTTCGTGATCTGCGGAGCAGGTTCTCATATGAATAAGCCTCTGAAAATACTACAGATCAAAGCGTCAAAATGATGTACCAGTTAATTCTTTATTTCCAATGAGTGCTGCTGGTATCTAATCGTCTGGAAATAGAGGTTTCTGTGTTTCTGCGTTTCCGTCGATTAGCTATCCCTCGGCTAAGCTCAGAATACACCGTATTCACAAATGGCGGATGCGCGGGAAAAAACTGGAACTAGTCATCAAAACGAGGCGTTTTAGGATAAACAAAAAATAATTTGCCTGCGACTACAAGCTCACAGAGAGACTATTTAGCTGATAAGCTCTTAAACAGCAAGTTTTTCAGATCGCTGGTTTTATTCCGAACGAGAGAGGTCTAGTGTTTCTTGATTCGTTTCTTGTAGCAATCCCAAATGCAAAATAGACAATCAGGGAAACAAATCGGTTAGAGTTTTTGTTTCCGAAGGATTCAACTTTCGAGCGCAGATGGATAGAGATACTACAGAAGTTTGTTTGGCATGTCTTTCGGAATCTGAAGGTAAGATAGGTCTTGAAGGAAACAAAATGAACATACAAAAGGATGCATTTCTAACGAAAGTTGCATGATCAACTTCGTATCGGACGTTCCGAGGACAAGAGAGACTACAACCATTTGTCTAAACCGCTATAACAACAAGAAAAAAAAGACGAAGACGACAACGAAAAGACGTGAAGGATGTGGAGAGAAACGGCTGGACGAATAATTTAAAAAGAAGCAACATGTGAACCAAGACTTGTCTGTTTCGATTCATTGATACTGTAGCCGTACTGTAAACAACAAGCAGAGAATGCAGTCCCCTCAAAATTCATAATTTGTTAAATCAATCAAGTCATCAAAATCCAACTGTTTAATAATGGAACAAGCTCAGAAGGAACATTTCTTGCCTGAATGAGAAAATTGTATTCTGTGAAACAGGGACTAGAGAACACAGCATTGTGGCTTTTTAACCGGCATTTCGGTTGAAATCATTAAAGATTTGCATACTTAATTAGGTAATTTGTCAGAATTAGATTATCGTATTTCGCTTTACACTGGGTTCCTAAACTTGCCATTCCTTGTAATGCAGCTACAGTATAACGCATTTGAGAGTGACATTCCTGAATTTCCTTGCAGGATCGTTTTCTTAAAATTGATACCTTACTTCCAGTAGTTCGTCTTGACTTTGGTAACTGCCACATTTTCAATGACTTGCATGAATCTTGGCCAATCTTGCGATGCATGATATCTTTTTTATTTCGGGGGAAAAGCGCCTAAAATGTACCAAAATATTTAAGTCTTGGCTCACATATTGCTTCCTTAGTTAAACTTTTCTTTCATTAGCTTCCCTCCACCTCCTTTTGTTTTCGTTTTTTAGGCATTAGAGCTGTTCACAATAGTAGGAGTCGGTTTTTGTAGCTGTTGTGATCGGAACTTCCGAGTAGTAATCACCACGCAACCCTCTTTGGAACTGCGTCCCGGTTTGTAGATTCATTTTCTTTCCTTCGAAACCTGTTTTAATTCCTTTTCCAAAAAATACATTCATTTGAATAAACCTTTGTGGCTCCTGCTAGAGTGAAGATCTTTCTAACAACTTTTCATATTTACTGTAGACATTACACTCGAAGGTTTGAAACAAACAATCTAACTCAGTTTTTCCCGTGAGTGTCTAGTTTGCATTTGAGATTGCTACAAGAAGCCAACCAATAAATAATAAACACTAGAACTTGAACTCGTTCGGACTAAGTGATCAGAAAAACTCAATTTTTAGAAACTCAGCACTTATCGACCCTCTAGAAGCTTACATTCGCTGGAATTTTTTTTTGTTTATCCTAAAACGCCTCGTTTTGATGCGTAGTGCCAGTCTTTTCCGCGCGTGTCCGCCATTTGTGAATACGGTGTATAAAGCGGTCTAGTCAGTTATGACCCTGATAAAAGGCGTTTCTAAATATCCTCCCAGAATTTGAGTGGGTATCAAAATTTTTATTTTCCACATTTTCTACGGGAAGTTTTCTTAAACTGCAAAATTCGTTTATGCATGTTTTTCTGCTCAGTGACTGAAACAATAAAACGATGCAACTTTGACATTGTCTTCCAAGTGATAGCGCAGTTTTTGACAAGTTGTCTTTGACAGCTTTGTGCTTTAAATTCTTAAAATTCTTTAAATTGTCTAAAATGTTGCGTGCAAATGAATATTTGTCCGGAAGTGCGATTTAGACCTAACTGTCACCATGATGATATGCTACGCTGTTTTAAAATGGAAATTGAGGAAATTTTGAATGTCAAAACTTTAAGGTTCTCTATTTTAACGCTTACTACGAGGTTAAATTGTAATCTTATTGGGACGAAGGCTCCTCATATAGTCCGTCCTATGAAATCCCCCCCCCCCTCCCCACCGCCTCTCCGCAATCAGTTAAGAGTCCAAGGTAACAAATCAACGAGTAAATATGACAACACACCATTTTTGTTTACGCAGAAGAAAAGTTGACAAGCGCCAAACTGAGGCAGGAAACAAGAAAACAAGCGGTCCAGCTTCAGGGTAAGTTTGACGTATGTTACCAATGACTGAATGTCAAAATTTTAAATCTCTCTATTTTAAGGCTTACTACGAGGTTAAAATGTTACCTTATTAGGACGAAGGCTCCTCATATAGTCCGTCCTATGAAATCCCTCCCGCCTCTCTGCATTCAATTAAGAGTCCAAGGTGACAAATTAACAAGTAAATATGACAACACACCATTTTTGTGTACGCAGAGGAAAAGCTAACAAGCGCCAAACTGAAGCAGGAAACAAGGGAACAAGCGGTCCAGCTTCGGAGTAAGTTTGACGTATGTTACCAATGACTGAATGTCAAAATTTTAAATTTCTCTATTTTAAGGCTTACTACGAGGTTAAAATGTTACCTTATTAGGACGAAGGCTCCTCATATAGTCCGCTCTATGAAATCCCCCCCCCCCCCCCCACTGCCTCTTGGAGTCCAAGGTAACAAATCAACAAGTAAATATGACAACACATCATTTTTGTTTATGCAGAGGAAAAGCTAACAAGTGCCAAACTGAAGGAGGAAATAAGGAAACAAGCGGACCAGCTTAAGAGTAAGTTTGACGTATGTTACCAACCCCTTTAATAACGGCAGCAAATTGGAGGTGTAGACACTCGAGGTGACATTACTTCAGTGAAAAAATCATTCAGGCGCAGCTTCTCATACATTCTCTTAAATGACATCGAAGCCATGCTATTACAACTTGCAAGCTAATCATTGACGTTTTTTGTCAGCGGATTAATCAGTTTGTTACCTGTACGCATTTGTTGTTAAAATCAAACGGAATGTCGTGAAAAATAATTGCGGCCGAAGGGGAAGTTTCGTACTTCTTGTTTTCGCCGGACTAATTTAAAGATTTGTTGAATTTAGAAATTTCATTCGCTTTTTTTGCTCGTGCAAACAAATGTCCTCCTCAGAATCTTTGAATCTCAAGACACAGAAGTGCCGAGTAGAGTTGGAATTGAACGGTAGTCTGAGTTATTTTTACCAAAAAAAAAAAGCTTTTTGATGGCTGCGGAAAAGTCTTTTTCGTTGGATCACTTGGTCGATGCGATCCCTAGGCATGCTCGTATTTTCAGTATCTGTTGGAGTTGAGCAAAACCTGACAGAATTAAAAATGAATTGAAAGGAAAATCACAAAGTATCGCTTCTTCCTCCCAGCCTTTGATGCAAAATTTATCCTTGTCATTTCATGTTTGGAGAAAATTACGATATCCTTGTAAGCCAAGGGCTTAAAGTGGGAATGTGACCCTTGAATACGGCTTACATCAATGTCAGCTAGGGAATGAACGTGCTCTGTTTGAATGGTAAGATCCCGTAAAGTGCTGATGTTTAAGTTAGATTTTTTCATCATTGACCTCAACACTAGTGCAACGCAACGTCACTTTAAATTATAAATTCATGTTATTTGGATTCGTCGCGATTTGTACAAGTGCGTTAATTTATAGAGTGTTGGCGAACTGACCAGGAATTAAACTATGAGGAAAGGCTTTCATCTTGAACACTTTAAAAAAGGAAACGAAATATTTACTGTGCTGTGCCTAAAGGTCCTTCAAAAGTTCTTCCGGTTTTACCGTTGTTGTTTCTCGGGAGAAGGCACGTGCAGGGTCACTATTGTAATTTTGTTTTAGTTGCTTTAAGTGGAGGCCGATCACCGCAAATTCTCAGGTGTGAGTTGTTTTTTTTTTTTTACCAGGTATTTTTTTTTTTTTTTTTATTTAAACACCTTCCTCAACGAAGTTGTAATGTCGAGGCCTGTGTGGCAAATACCTATCCATAACGAAGTCGCGTGGTCCCCCACTCCCACCCCTTGGAGTCTCGTCAGAAAATGAAAATTCGATTTTGTTCCGCACGAGGAATTGTTAATTATTTTCATATTAATTCGATTAGTTCCGCAGCTTGTGACATGCCGTAAGGGCCATCGTCAACTATTTTTGCTCATCTACAAATAAGGTGCTACAATTTACAGCTTTCAAGTGAGGCAATCCACAGCCCTAATCCGACGATTAAACTGTAACACGTACTTGAACGTACCAGAATCCCTGCCGCCACACTTGACTCCTGCTTTACAAACGTTATTGCCATTTCAAATGAACTTTCTTGGTTTCCAAATGTCCTGAAAAGCATCAATTGCTACAAATTTATAATGGATACTTAAATTCACCCGCCAGCACATGCGACAACTTAAGGAACCACTTACACAATCCAAAAATAGCTCTTGAACGCTCTGTGTGCCTATGTTTTTTTGTTTGTGTTTTTTTTTGTGTTTTTTTTTTCTGAGTTGAGTTGCTCTGAACCAAAATCGAATTCAAAATACTTTAAGCTTTTAAATTATTTTATATGTTCACTATAATCTTTTTAGGTAAAATCGCATTGGTTGGTTTACTTATTAAAATCACTGAAGTGAAGACGTTTTTTTTCTTCTTTATTTTAGTGTTGCTTGGCTTTTTATGTTATTAAACTTTTAGCTTATCTGTGGTTGTTTTTGACACAGTTTCTGTAAACAAAAATCGAATTCAAGGTACTTTAATCTTTGAAATTATGTTTTATGTTCACTAGAATCTATGTAGGTAAGTAAAATCGCATTTTGTGGTTAACTTATTTTTGTGGTTAACTTAAAAAATCATTGAGGTGAAGAAGTTTTTTCTTTCTTCGATATTTCAGTGTTGCTTGGCTTTTTGTTATTAAACTTTTAGCTTATCTGAGGTTGCTTTTGACACAGTTTCTGTTGTGACTTTGGTTAGACCTTAACCACAAAATTATATCGCGTTGAGCAATACTGCAATACAAAATGGTGTAGCTATGTCTATCTCGTGTCCGAAAACAATCTATCGTCGTAAGTGATGGTGCAAAATATTTTATCGAACGCGATTATCAGGTGTTAGTTCGGTGGTACACTAAGGAACGGTTCAAGTGAAAAATCTATTCACTTTAACTTTAGCTTAATTCCAGGACAGAATTGCAATTCATCTCAAACCAATCTCGTACCCAGAGTCTTCAGGCTTTTTGGTCAGCGGGGCAACGCCGGGAAGACTCTGGGGACATCGAAAAAATTCAATTTTTTTGATTAGCTGTTCCGTAACGGTTTCCATTGTCTTACCGCAGAAATCCTGCGGTAACAAAATTCGATGTCCCCAGAGTCTTCCCGGCGTTGCCCCGCTGACCAAAAAGCCTGAAGACTCTGGGTACGAGATTGATCTCAAACCTGCTGTGTAAATATCTTCGAAGTATGAATTTACAAAATAAGTCAGTTTTATCCCGGGATTGTTACGTAGTTCTGAGCACCCAGCCCCGGTCAAATTCAACACAAGGAACACGCCCAAACATAGGAGCATAGAGCATAGTTTTGAGAGCATCGCTTTTTGGTCCCATGCCCATGCTTCTATTCCACCTCCTTATAATTTTCCTTGTTGATAAACTTACCCACCAAAAGGGGGTCGTGAAAAATAAGCAGATTGGCTGATCTTAGCAGCCAACTAAAGAATTAAGGCTAATGAAAATATAACAACTTGCGCAATATAATTTAATAAAAATCAACCCTATTGTTAAATTTATCATCATGTTATCATGTTAAGTCTGTGAATGAAATCAAACGTCTTTAAAGATTGAAATTAATTTTCATTTTCAAAGGCATGTTTTTGCAGATGCTAAGCAATGTTGTCAAATTTGTTACAAGTTCCAGAAACTATAAAGAACTGGTAATGACGAGACTGTTGCTTATTTTAAAAGAATAAGTTACTTCGTAAGAACTATAAGGGAGTTTCAACTTACCAGTCGATTTAAATGTTCTTACAACATAGCCAGTCTTATATTAAAGTCTTATTTATGCTGACAGTTTCGATGACTGTCAGCCATGGATTAAAGAAAGCATATACATTAGATCGAACACTCCTACTATGAACAGGATCGAGGGAGCCTATCAGCTTTCTCCTATATGGACACAAGTGATCTCCACCCCTAAACCAGGGTGGGGGGGGGGGGGGGGGGAGCGGGCGTCTAATGAGTGACTTTGCGCATTTATCGCAATAATCAACACCTTCAAAAGCCTATTTAAGGCTTCTGGCACTTTTCATGCTTTTCAAGTTTTGATAAAGATGGCTGACAGTCATGGAAACTGTCAGCATAAATAAGACTTTAATATAAGACTGGCTATGTTGTAAGAACATTTAAATCGACTGTTCAGTTATCTAGCCTGATGAATTTCTTCAAGAGTTTCAACTTAATTTCAAGAATAGATTCTGTTCATATCCATCGAGCACAGATTACTTTAAACCAGTGAGTGGACGAGTTACTTTAATACAGAAATCTCATACCGTGACCGTGATTCATTTTGGTTATTTAGCTACATTTTTCTCATCATTTGTTTTACGAAATCCATTTAAGAAAGCGGGTTGTTTGTCAGGGTTGAACTCAGGATTGTCGGTAACAACAACAAGCAGATTTATTCGCCAACACAAGAAGTCTTCACAGCTCACAGATTCTTGTCACACAGACTTCAGCACATAGCTCTGGCACACAGCCTTTACACTTGAATCAGGACACAGCTCTGGCACACAGCGTTTACACTTGAATCAGCACACAGCCCTGGCACACAGCGTTTACACTTGGATCAGCACACAGCTCTGGCACACAGCGTTTACATTTGAATCTGGCACTCAGTGTTTACACTTGAGTCAGCACACAGCTCTGGCACACAGCGTTTACATTTGAATCAGCAAACAGCTCTGGCACACTGCGTTTACATTTGGACAGCACAAAGCTCTGGAACACAGTGTTTACACTTGGATCAGCACACAGCTCTGCCACACAGCCCCTACACTTGAATCAGCACACAAGTACTTTAAATAGGTCCGGCACGCAGCCCTTTGAATAGAATTCTTAACACACTGTTTACACTTCTCAGAAGAAAACTCTCTCTCAAACTGCTAAACTCGCTTACTTATGTAGTCGGGAAACAAGGTTCTAGAACTTTTTAAAAATCTATTTTCAGTATCATTACATCACTATGCTATTTAAAGGCAATTTTGTAAACCATCACTCAGTATTATAAAATGTTCTGGAATGTTCCATAGAATAAAAGACAATTTTCGAAACAATTTGTAATTTTAAGGTTACCCTATACCTTCAGAGGTATCTCAAACTATACCAAGAATTTTGAAATAAAATGAATTGTCGAATTTTTCACGACCTCTAAATGCGAGCGTCCGAATCACCTTTGAAAGCTACAAGTCAAAGCGAATTTTGTTTTTCGCTAATTTAATTTGCTCCTCAGTTTCTGGACCCAAAGCGCTAAAAAGGTGTCTGCTTTTTGCCATATTCAACCGCAATGAAAAGTTATAAAGTATTTTCGAAATAGGATGAAAAAAATGTGGAGTAATCGTACAAAAATCGCTCTCGGAGAAAAAATATTTTGAAAGAAAAAATTCGCAGACACGTTTTTGTTGTTTATATCTTAAACTAGCTACTGTCCAAATTTGAAGGCAAACGAACAAATTCCTTTCGAGTTTTAGCTCTTTTTAAAGTGGCTCCACCAGGTGGAAAATTGATTCGAGAAAACAGCGCTAAAAATTCGGCAATTCATTTTATTTCAAAATTCTTGGTTTAGTTTGAAAGCCAGCTCTATAAGCTTTAATTTGATATAAGGGTTCAGGTATCTACAGTTTAAACCGCACGCGCTACATCGCTTGGACGCGAGACACCTCTGAAGGTATAGGGTAACCTTAACTTTTTTTTTTTTTTTAACAACAACAACAACAACAACAACAACAACAACAATTTATTTACAGATTTAGATTATATGAAGGGCTTGTCCCGCAAATAGCCACAAAGCTAGTCGAGGCGGGACAAGACAAAAAAAATTACAGCAAATTACCAACATTCTGGAAAAACGGAAAACTTAACTTTACATAATAACGCAGATTTAGATAAGGCTATACATCAAAATTAAAGTAAATTATATGTAATTTTTTAGTATCATTAATATTACAATATAAAAGAGAGGAAAAGGGAAAAAGGAGAATCAGATTATACTGGCAAAGAGAAGGACATGGATGATCAGTTTTTCATTTGGTCTATTATCGTTTCCACTTCAATATAGGAGTCTACAGTTTCAAGTGTATCAAGTAACTTTCCTTTTAGGGATTCTTTAAAAGATTTTTTTGTACTTTTTTTTTAGAGTTGCAGGTATCCCATTCCAAATCTTTATCCCAACACGCGAGAATGCATTTCGTGTGGCATTAATGCGAGATTCCTTTGTATAAAAATGATCAAAGGTAGAGGAACGCGTTTTATAGGAATGGACACTAGAAATTCGAGAAAACAGATTCAAAATATTTCTTGGGGCAGTGTTTTCGTTTATATCAAACATGACGTTGCAAACGGATTCATAATACAAGAATTGTACTGGTTGTTTCAAGAAGTTTCTTACATTGAATTTCTTACCTTGTGTTGTAATTGCTCAAGACATTGGCATCTCCTCGTGCATGTCTTAGAAAATAAAATGGAGTTTTTACTCTTAGGCTATCAAGATCGGGAAGCAAGTAGCCTACCGCGCTATAAATTGGAGAAGCGTCCACGTGGAATGTGCGTCATTATATCAACAATGTAAACTTTGAAGACCATGGGGAACGTGGAGGCGCCGAATTCGACGAGAAAGCATTGAAACAACTTTTCATGGACCTTCTTTTTACGGTGCATGTGTTCAAAGATCTGCAGCGAAATCAAATGTTGAGTGTAGCGGCCAGTTTTGCGAATAACGATCACAGCAATTTTGACGCGTTCACATTTATCGTCATGTCTCATGGCGGGAATAGAGATACCATTTATGGCGTAAAGGGAAGATCCGCCAGGGTGGAAGATTTGATGTCTGAATTCAAGGCGGCTAACTGCCCAACGCTTCGAAATAAGCCGAAGCTGTTTTTTATTCAGACATGCAGAGGCTCTTTAAATGAAACGTTGTCCCCTGTCTTGGGTGATGCTGATGTTAACAGCACCCCGGCGTTTGCCGGTGACTCCACTCTACCAAGAGGGGCGTGTCCACAAGAGGCCGATTTTCTTCTTGCCTTTGCAACTGCGGCGGGCTATAAGGCCTGGCGGATTCCGCAGACTGGCTCCCCGTTTATTCAGGTAAGTGCCGGAATAATTGGTAGTGCTCATGCATAAAGAAATATACACAATTTTCAAGCTACAGTTGAAATAAATAGACTTGCCTCGTCTTAACTCCCCTATATTAAATAGCAGGGAGAAAAAATATTTTCTCCGCCATGGACGACTTTAAAAATCTAATCTACTGTTTTTATCTCCATACGCTATTATGACCGTTTTAGTCCGTTGTGAGCAAAATTTCTGTTTTGTTTTAGGTTGTGTATAAATAATATACAGATAGTTCTTTTTCAAAACATAGTTATTTTCAGGAATAACACAAATTGTTTAAACAATTGTTTCTTAATCAGTTAATAATAGCCAAACGAACTTTTGACGAAATATACGTTGCTTGAAAAAATACTACACGCTAAGAGAAATTCTCTTATCCTATCAATTTTTCCCGATTACTTTCGAATGCATTTAACGTGGATAAGAATCATAAATGTCGAGTTAAGCACAAAAGGTTAAATAGACAAATGACCATCGCAGTTATAAGCGTTATTTTAGGAGAGAGAAAAAGGAAAAACAAAAAAGAGCCATGACCTCTGCGATACCGGTGCAATGCTCTACCAACTGAGCTATCAAGCCAATGGGAGCTGGTCGTTTTGTTCGTAATGTACTCATGTATTTAAGGACGGTGCCTACTAATACCGAAGTATTTTTGCGCGGTTTATGACTATGCGGGAAAAGCAGATCTCAGCACGGGCTATGGAAATCCAAAAAGAAAATTGGGGGTAACCACCCATTTTTTGGAGATAATTAAGTAAGGCCCCGGCTTCTATATAGGCTTCCTAGCCTTTAACACATTTAATCTTGTAAATAGTTTAGTAGATTGTAATATTGTGTATCATCTTTAATGTATTTATGCTGTATTATTATTATTTTTTTTTTTGGGGGGGGGGGGGGGGGGTTATGGCAAAATAAATGAATAAATGAATGAATGAATGAATGAATGAATGAATGAATGAATGAATGAATGAATGAATGAATGACTGACTGACTGACTGACTGACTGACTGACTGACTGACTGACTGACTGACTGACTGACTGACTGACTGAATGAATGAATGAATGAATGAATGAATGAATGAATGAATGAATGAATGAATAACAATTATTCTGAAAAGCAGTAAAATACAAAGCAATGTATGGAATTTTTTCCCAAATTGAAGCTTAATTATCTCTAAAAAATGCATGGTTACCCCCAATTTTCTTTTTGGATTTCCATAGCCCATAACCGCGCAAAAATACTTCGGTATTGGTAGGCACCGTCCTTAAATACATGAGTACATTACGAACAAAACGACCAGCTCCCATTGGCTTGATAGCTCAGTTGGTAGAGCACTGCACCGGTATCGCAGAGGTCATGGCTCTTTCTAAGTTCTGCTTTCCCCGAATAGTTTTAAACCGCGCAAAAATATCCCTGTATTAGTAGCCACCACCCATTGGAAACCCGAGTATCACGAGATGCGCAGAACGTATGCGCAGTAACAAAAGTAGGCACCGTCCTTAAACAATACTTCGGACACATTTTGTTCTAAAATTGGCGTTTTGAACCCATCCTCAGACTGATAAATGCCAATTTCATTTGTACTTTTTCTTTTTAATTCTTTCCTTAGAGTTTGGGTGGAAGCCATCAGAGAACACCACCACAACCATCATCTTCTTGATATTTTAACTGAAGTTAACAGACGCGTGGTAGCAAGAGAAAAAAACCAAAGAGTGCCAGTTCAGGTCCCGGCGCCTACCCATACACTGCGACACCAGTTGTACCTGTGAAGTCACCAAGAGAAGCTTAAGGGATTGGATGTGATAATGCTTTAATAGACAATTACAACACTGCGCACCTTTTCCCTTTCGTTAGTATTATGTTACATACACTCGGGCGGAAAATGTACGGTAAACGAAAGAGAATTGTAGATTTTGGAAACTCAGTAATCTGATTGCCATAGTTTACGAAAGGTAGTATTAAACCTTATTTAGGTTCTAGGACGTTCTCTGGATCCATTAGGGAGACACGAAAAGATAGAGGAAGAGGTTTTCAACTAGCCTCTGAGCTGAGAAGTTGTACCTCATGTTGATTTATTTAGATATATGTCTAAGAGCATAGGTCTTGTTTTGGAAGTTTTTACTGAGAACGGGTCAGCGCTCGTTTCTGTACCCGGAAGGACTTTAATTTTATGTTTCTTGATTTTTAGAGTCTTACAGGTTCAGTAGACAATCAAGTTGTCACTGTAAACCTTGCTTGATGTGACCGGCTCCTGATTAACATCTTTTCAGCAGAATAGAATAGGCCGGCGGCCTCAAACGTTAGCTTTGACTTTATTTTTAGTTAAAAAAAAGATAGTATGTCTTTAACATCATACAGGAAAAATGTAACGTGCAATTTAATTTTATCTATAATTTGCTTTTAGACATTAGATATTCAACATTATTTTAGGTAGAATTCCTATAAAAAAACAAGTTAGAAGTAAGCTTAAATCGTGGCCTTAATTATTGTTGCCCAGAGTCTACATTTACATCTTTACTTGGCAAAGACAAGTCTGTTACAATAAAGGACTGTTGATCTCGAGACGCTGAGTTTATTTATCATTGCCTACAGTTCAGCGTGATTGTGAACCAAGCAGAATTTCGGTGAAACGGATTACAAAAAGGAGGAAAATATCGAGGCTAGTTAAGGATGGTGCCTACTAATACCGAAATATTTTTTGCGCGGTTTATGACTATTCGGGAAAAGCACATCTTATTAAGGCCTGTTGGAATCCAAAAAGAAAATTTGGGGTAATTATGCATTTTTTAGAGATAATTAAGCAACAATAATTCTAAAAAGCGCCAAAGTACAAAACAGCGTATGGAGTTTTGCCCAAATTGAAGATTAATTATATCTGAAAAATGCATGGTTACCCCTAATTTTCTTTTCGGGCACTGTTCCAATAAAAAACATTCCCAAAAGTCTGTTTTAGCCGACATCACCGTTGAGAAACCCAACTTTCTCGGACCATCGCGAGATGCGCAGAACGTATGCGTAGTGGCAAAAGCCGTAGGCACCGTCCTTAAGGACCTTGAGGTGTCTGAACATAGTTTGCGTGCGCGCTTTACAGGTTAAGTTAACAATGGTAATTGAACTGATTTGAGTGCAGTTTGTGATTTCAAATCGATCTCGCACTGCGCGCTCGTTCGAGTTTGAAATCACGCGTATGATTTCAGACCAAACTTACACGGCACGAAGTTCAATTACCACTTGATTACACCCATTTTGAAATCACACAGTTAGCTTGTACAGGAAAGCCATGAAATTTGATTGGTTATTATTATTATTTCATTTTCATTTTGATGGGCTAGGAAAAGGATGCGATTAAGAGCAAAAAAATAGTGCGATTCGCGAATAAATCGCACTGCTGAGAGCTAATCATATTGCAAGGATCACGAGTGATTTCAAAATGGTTGTAATAAATGACGCGCACTAGCGTTGTGCTATGCAAATGCGGCGTTGATAAAGCGATCCCTCGATTTTATATCAAATGGATCGGCAAAGATGATTTTTGTTCTTGAAATAACTCGGGGGAGTGTTTACATGATACCGGCGCGACTTTCATTCCAGTACGAGTTCACTCCAGTTCCCTCTTGCGGCTCTGTATTCGTTTACATGATACCACCACAAAATCTCATACCGGAGCGAGTCATACCGGTGCGAGTTCACCCCGGTCACCGTCACTGGAGCGAGATTTTCATTCCGGCACGAAAACCCATTTCGTTGTCATGTAAACGCAGTACGACTGTTCTTCCCGGCGTAAAATCACTCTCCCGGGAGTCTGGAACGGGTACCACGTACGTAGTTTTCGACGTCCAGTCCAGTGGAAATGTGGAAATGAACTGTTTTCTAAAGAAGCGCTCGTTAGAATTTAGTGAAATTTGACAAAACAGTAGTGCTCTAAAAGCTTAACTCGTGGCAAAATCGCTGGAATTTTAATACTAGTGTGTCGGCCCAGGGTTCGGCCTCCTGGCATTTAAAGCAACTTTTCAACAACGGAAAACATAAGTATTTGATATCCTCATTCAAACAAATTTAATGACTTACACACTGCTTAACAGTGATTCTTTAGCAGACGCCTTTCTTCCAAAAATTTATAGTCGCAATTCAAACGCAACGCGTTTTTGGGTATTGCTTACGATATGTGAACTTGTGGAGTAGTACATTTCACTGATGTGCAGTCCATGGACTTCCTGGATCAAGCTGCTGCAAACCTTAAAACTGGGCCCAGTTGTTCGAAAGCCGATTAATGATAATCCCCGATTAAAAGGTAACCGAGGTTTTTATCTCGCTCGTTTAGAAAAGTCAAAACTGAAAGGGGAAAATCTTTTGCAAAATACTTCTTGATTAGTAATTAACTCGAATCAAACTTCAGGTTAACCCAATATTTACTTACACGGGTTAGCCCTTTGATCAACTGGGCCCTGATAATTACGCAGTGAGGTAAAAAGTATAAGACAAGATGGCAGGATAAAACATCAGCAACAATCGGAAACAAGATGCACTTCTCTATTGTCTTGATCTCAGCGACTCCACAACACGTCTTTGTGAGAAGATGCCTGCACAATGGAAACTCAGAGGTGAGAATCCTGAAAGTCCCAAAAACATGGATCAAAAAAAAGATACTGCCTCCAAAATTGGACAAAGAATTTAATATTATTTATGAAAATAATCGTAATCTTTATCAATACGTTTTCGGTGGTTGTCTTAGCTGAGACACCTACTCCCAGTACCGGGGTGTTCGAAAGCTGATTAACACTAATCCCCGATTAAAAGTTAACCAAGGTATTCATCTTGCTTGTTTAAAATGTTTTTAAATGCTAATTTTAAGCTAATGGTAATGAAAAGTCTAAATTAAGACTGCCGGACAAAACTCTGTTGGAAAAAGGCTTATTGATTAGTACTTAAACTGAAATCAAACTTCATCTTAATCTAGGATTTGCTTAGTCGGGCTTTGAACAATTGGGCCCAGATCTCTTTCCTTTTCCTCTTTCCTTTTTAAACTCTCTTCTATTTTGTTTATAATAGTTGTCGCAATTATGCCGATGTAACGTACTGTTTATTTCGCTGTAGAGGAAGTCCCTGTTTTTGACTCTCTGTGAAATCCCAACTTGTGTTACCGTTCCTGTAGTACTAGAAAAAAAATGACGTGCATTTTTCTACTTTAATTAAAGCTTTTTAGAATTAGGCCCGTTTAAACAGTTTCAACATTTGACCAACATTCGTTCAACAAAAGTTGAAGGGATGTTGAGCAAATGTTGGACAAATGTTGAACGAAGTGTTCAAACAGCTTCTACACCACTCAACATTTGCGAGAGCAAAGGAAATGTTGAATCGATGTTGAATGAAAGTTCAAACCAGTTTAAATTTGCTTCAACAAGCTTTCAACATTTTTTATACTTTCAACAATGTTGAACGAGCTTTTCAAACACCCCTGACATTTGGTTCAACAAACTGGTTGAACGCATGTTGAATCAAATGTTGAAACCGTTTAAACGGGTCTTTATTGTTGATTAATTATTTTAATATACAAAAAATGTGCGACATATTTTCCTAAATGCAAAGCAATGTATGGCGTTTTTTTTTTTCGAAATTAAAGCCTTATTGTCTCTGAAAAATGTATGGTTACCCCAAAATTTCTCTTTGGATACCAAGGGCACTTGCTAAATTCTACTTTCTCCGCATAGCCGGTTTTAAACCGCGCCAAAATATCCCTGTGTTAGTAGGCACCACCCATAGCAAACCCGAGAATATCGAGATGCGCAGAACGTATGCGCAGTAACAAAAGTAGGCACTGTCCTGAAAGGTTGTCACTGAAAATGATGTGGTTCCCCTTGCTAAGATCTGCTTTTTCATAAATTGTTCAAAAAAAGTGTTGTTTTAGGAGGCACTGTACTTATATTAGGCGAGATTTATGATTTATTTTAATCCACAGATGCAACCCAGCTCAACCGCTATGAAATGAACAAACACCCCCATGGGTACTGTGTCATTATAAACAACATACATTTCCAGGACAAGAACATAGCGGATCTTAAAGGAGCCGAAGAGGACGAAAAAAGGCTTAAAATTCTCTTCAGAGCTCTCAAGTTCGATGTAATTGTCAGGAGGGATTTGAACAAACACGAGATCGAGGGGGCGGCCGAAACGTACGGGGGCAAAAACCACCGCGATTTTGACGCGTTCCTGCTCATTCTGATGTCACACGGTGGTGATCGAGATCACATTCTTCGCGTTGATGGAAGAGAGACAACCATGAAAAATCTGATGGTTGAGTTCCAAGCGAACAAATGCCCGTCACTCAAAGGAAAACCCAAAGTGTTAATCATCCAGACTTGCAGAGGCCTCATTAAAAACACCACTGAAACATTCCTATCTTCAATTGAAAGTATCAACGCTGTGTCAGCTCAGATGGATAATTCACCTTTTGCACGTCCATTCTCTCCCGACTCCACCCTCCCAATTGCAAGAAGTGAGTTTCCTCCGGAAGCTGATTTCCTGTTGGCATTTGCGACTGTGCCAGGTTACGTAGCCTTCCGTTCTCCAGAGTCCGGCACTTTTTTCATACAGGTTTGTTTAAGCATGTTTTTGCTTTATGCGCAGCATATTAGCGAATTAGAAGGTTGAGCCAATATATTGAGTAGTATAAAAGGTCTTGGAAAGGCCAAGAGGAATTTAGGTTCAGTTTAGAAACGGATGTTAAGCCTCGTACAACACCCTGGAGTAATGACTCTGGCCATAAAACAAACAAACAAAAAGGAACAACAATATAAGCTTATTAGAACACAAGACAAATACACATAAATTGTAGGAAGTGCAGGGAAAACGTATGCGAGGAAGTTACAACCAATTTTAAGTTCTTGATGATTGGTCAACAAACTGTCACGAGCGTTTTTAAATCATTCCGAAAATCTTACGGGACATGTTTTTTAGTTAAAGTAGATTTTACGCAGTTTAGAAAATTCCGTAGTCTTTTTTTTTTTTATCGTGAAGCAGTTCCTTTAGGTGTTTAATACCTGTAGTTCTTTCGACTCTGAAATGAGCTTTAACTTTTGAAAGTTCGAACAGTAATATCCTCAGAATTTCCTCCTTTTGAGTTGTTGAAATACTTTTGGCTGTGGGTTGTTTAAGACAACTATCCCTCGATAGCTTTTGAGTTCTGTCCGTAGCTTAATGAGTAAGAATGTTCTATTAAAATTATGTTCATTAGCAACCGTTTGGTTCACTTGATGTAGAAAAGATCTCGAAAGGTAGCAGGACACTTTTCGATCAGGCCGCGGTTATTCAAAGAGGGTAAGTCGCTTTCCAGCGGGTAAAAGTTGGGGCACATTCTATCCGCTGGATATCGATTTAACCACTGGATAACGTTATCCAGCAACCAGGCCCAAGGATGGAGCTAAATTTTGGTAAAACCATGAAAGGGTTTTCGAACTAGCTAATCCAAGGAAACTGCATTACTCTTCTTGACAAAGGTACAATATGTGGCCTGATTTTCTCTCTCTTCAGGTTACGAAAGGAGAGAGGAAGATTAATAAATTTGCATTTTTGTCCAAAGAGCATCGAAGTGACGCATTAGAATTGTTACAGTGTGACGCGCCTTACCGCGGCCACCCAACAAACATTTTTTACAAGTTAGCCAATTAGGATACCCAAATTTCATTAACGGTCAGGCCTCCTTGTGAAGTCCAACAGGCAAGTGACGCAACAACGAATTATTGAAAACATGTTTTGTATTTTATGGCTTACTTGTAAAAAAAAGTGTGTTGGGTGTCCACGGTAAGACGCGTCGCACTGTAATAATTGAGCGGTAAAGACTGCAGTGTTTAAAAGCAAACTCTCAGAGGGTCCTGACAGGGGGTACTTTCTATAAGTAGTTTTTGAAGATCAGACCAAACGAAAATATTTTTAGACGTAAGCTTTTGTATTTTTTTTTGGTAAATAATAGGTTTATTTTAATTGACACGCCCTCTTGGAAACAGCTGGGGCCAACGTTCCTTCATTCATTCGTTCGTTCATTTGTTCAGACACTTTCAGCTAATACGAGGGAATACCCAGCAACTCCAGACAGTACTCGGAAGAAACAGCGCTTTTCGTGGTTAAATTATTTGCTGTGTTCCTGTTAAAAAAGGAAAAAAAAAAACACCTCGTAGAAGGCGTTTTAAACTATCAGGGTTAGTGTCCTTTCTTTAACCAATCAGCAGCCGAGCAAACAGCAACTTGACGTGGTGTTACTTTCTGCACTTGCCGCATACTTTTTCCTGAGATCTGATTGGTTCAATGCGCCATTTGCCTATTGCATACATTTGTGACGTTAATATAGTAAACACAATAAAATCTGGTAGACCACAGCCACAAACCGATTAGTAGTGCCGGTTCTCTTGTAGACCTGGATGAGCAAATTAATTCAAATACAAAATACTGACGGCAGACTGATCCTAACTCAGGAGATTTATATAGGACTCGTATCACACAGCATCCGAACTCTACGTTTTTGATTTTCCTATATCATTTTCATTTTCAATCAGGCTTTGGTTGAAGTCATTAGAGAACATCATGATCCTCATAATTTACTTGACATTTTGACGGAAGTCACTAAACGGGTGGTTGATCATCGGAAGAGGTACCCTGAGTGTCCTGTGCAAGTGCCAGCTCCTGTTCACACACTGACCAAGCATCTGTACTTATAAGTGTACTGCGAGGACTGAGAAACAATATTTTGTTTGTATTGTATATATTTGCTAACTCTAACGTACTGAAGAAAGAAGCATCTGTGAAAACCCAGTGGCTCGTTGACCGTTAAGGAGACTGTGTCGGTTGTTCGTTTTTGAATAATTGTATTGTATATTTGTTGTAAATAATAGTTGTTAACTTAGCTCGAACTGGCTTAAAAATTTGTGGGCAATATTTCCGCGCGGCTCCATACATTAATTAATGTCTACATTCCGGGACTCAAAGTCTATCCGCGCTCGCCAGTTTTGGAGGAGGGTAACGCTTGGTTTTCACTGGGACATAAGCTTAACCAGAAGTACAAACACTGCTTTAGCAAGTGAGAACACCTGCTACATAAGCATAAGCACAAGAAGAAGGAACACGTTCGCTCTTCTTGTGCTTATGCTTACGTTGCATGTTTCACTTTTAAGAACGGGGGTGATATACGCACACTCACAAGCACAAGGCAATCAACCGTTTCGTCCACCATTTAGCTTAACATCGAGGGAAGTTGGTATCGAGAACTCTGTCAAGAAATGTTTTTTTTTTTTTGCGCGTGTGTCTGTCCTTATGCTAATGTAGCTACTGCTCTCACTTGCTTATCTTTATGCTTATGCTTATGCTTATGCTTATGTCGTATTGAAAACCAGCCTTTAGTATGACATTGGTGCAGGCATAAATAATGTATGTCCTAAAATCTTTCAATTTTTCTCCACTAAAGACATGACCACGCGCTCTATGAGTAATTAGTCATATTGGGTTTGGTATGCTGAGTATCTTACATTATTAAAATCTGACTCATTGGATAACAAAGTTCCAGAGGTTTGATTGGTTTAGCGGCCATGGTATATGATCCATTATACCATGCCTAACAAATATGGTAAGAGTACCGATGAAGGGAAAAAAGAAAATATCACTAAATCAGCAAGAGTTTGCGACTTTCCGTGGTTCTTTTTAATAAAACAATTATTCCACTCGCGATTGTTGGATACGATACTTTCATCCAACGCGCGCTCAAGAAATAATTGTTAAACACTGCTAACAAATTATACCGGTCACAGAAAAAACAAGTGCTATCTCAAATAAAAAGAAACCCCGTTATTTTCATTATAGCGGTCTTAAAGGCGTTCAATGTAGGTAAAGGCCCTAACATTGCCTAATAGCGAGTTCCAATGGGAGAGGCCAAGCAGGACATTGACTTCAGACCGTACGTTTTAGTGCTAAAACTGGGAAGAGTAAAATTATTTTTTCCTGTTAAATTTATTGTGCTCACCTTAAGAATGAATAAATTACTAAAATTTTCAGGTGTTTAAGAAATAAAAGATTTGAAAACAATGACAAAAATGTCCTGAATTCTCCCATCCGTTCACAGACAGCCCAAGCTCAATATCAGAGAACCGTTGAATTATAAGGATTTGTATGGGAATACAACGGATTTGTGTAAAATGGCAGAAACTAACATAGTTTTCTTAATAAAATCAACTTACCCTGTTTCTACTTGTATTCTTTGTCATTTACCGGCTTTTCAAGCCGATTCGAAGCGATTTCTGTGAGTTAGCGTCATTCGGGTTTCTACTGCTAAGTGTAACGAAAGGCCGAACAGTATTTCAGCCATGCAAACGGAATAAATCTGTTGAAATCATCCCTAGTGTCCCAATTCCTTTATAGAATCAAAGTAGAGATGCATATCTATCCTGCCAGTGCAACTCCGACTCAATTGAAGCCGTATCACGTTTGCTAGAAAGATTTTCTTTCAAGTCAGCTCGCTTCTGAGATTTCGAAAGATGCGCGGCCAGAACGCCATGGACACATTGAACGTTGGAACAGCACGCTGGGTAACAAAGGTTCCCTGGCACGGGGGGAACAGCGGCCAGCATGCAGTTGCCCACAGGCAAACAGATTTGTTCCCGGGGCCTCCTCGTGTTTTTTTTGTCAAGACCGTCGAAAGACCATTGTTTCCATCGACAATCAAAATTACTACCAGACTATTCAACCTAAATTTCCCGTACAGAATCACATATATGGACAACCTGTTGTCCTTTTTCCCAGAAATTTGGAACTTCCTCGAATTTTCCGTTCCATTGGTCAAACCATTTCGCCGAATGCCCAGGGCCCGGTTGTTCGAAAGCCGATAAACGTTAATCCACGATTAAAAATTAACGGAAGGTTTTCTGCTCGCTCGTTAAAATTGTTTTTTAACTCTAATTTTAAACCAGTGGTAAAGAAAAGTCAACGTCAAAACTGAGGGACAAAAATCTTTTTGAAAAATCTTTATTGTTATGTAATTAAACTCTAACCAACTGAATAAATTTGCGATAATTTCTACTCATTTAGTTTGTGTAATGTGGTCGAACTATCCAGGAGCTAACGTCGTAGGAGCGGCTTTAAGAGAGAGGAAACTAAATCATCATGTGTTCACGTTTTTCATATAACCTTGAATGGTGATTACACGTCGTTGTTTTGTAGATGACGTGCAGAGCCAGTGTTTTGCTAATTAAAACTATTGTTTTCTAACGTTCTTGTTGTGGTCGTCGTCGTCGTCTCTGCACGTCCTAACGATAACGAAAAAGTCACCTGAAAATATATCTTTATTTCATTTATGCTGCCTCACGATTATTTCAACTCGTTCAACTTCTACAGAAACGGCGGACTACCCAGAAATAAAAATGCCGCTCCCACGACGTAAGTTCCTGGATAGTTCGGCCACATTACACAAACTAAATGAGTAGAATCGCAAATTTATTCAGAAAACGCAAGGGTAACTTTTAAATCACGTAAGAAACGTATGGAGTGGTTGATTGAACTAAAAATGTCTTCTGACGATTCCCGTGTCTGCAACGTCGTATAATTTGTTGGAAGCCTCCTCCCTATTTTCCCTTTGCACCTTCATCCCTCCCCTCCCTTACCTCAATGCCATTTTGTTAGTTGACTTCAAACCATTTCAGTGTAACTTACACACCAACCTCGTTCCCAGGGTCTCTCCTCTTCCCGCCCGCGAGAGTGAGAAGAGAAAGTCCCCTCTCTCTGGCTCTTGTGGGAAGGTGGGGAAGAGGGGGAAGAAGAGAGACCCTGGGGACGAGTTTGCGCCTTGTGAGATGCGAGGGGGGGTGGGGGGGGGCAAGGGTGAACACTGTTACTCTCTTCGAAAAAAAAAAAGGAAAAAAAATAAAACATAAACGAAACAACAAAAAGCAAACGAGCGAATAGGTAAAAAAACAAAACAATACAAACCTAACCAAAACTAAAACAAGAACAACGATGAATCAAACGAAGAAAATCAAAACCATAAAAAAAAAAAACATTTGGCCAGACTTAAACTTCAAGTCATAGCAGGGTCACGGAAGTCAGAGGTACCCAACGAGGATATCTCACAGCAATATACCAGAGGATGAGCCCTGTGTTTCCATGACCTTCCGGGAATATTTTTGTTACATTCTGATCTGTTCGGATTCTGTAGCACAAAATTCAATTGCAGAATATTTTAGAGAATAAAATCTTATTCCCTGAATTTACGAGCTGCTGTTCGCTTTCCAAAAATCCTACCTGACCTCATTTCGCTCCTTATTTCTAAACTACAAATTCGCGCCTTCGAAAAAAAACTGAATTTTTTTCTGTAGTTTCGAAAGTTTGAGGGGAAGTGCGCTCAAAAATTTAGTTCTTCATCACAATTTAATACGAATTTCTGAGGCAGCCAAGATCTCCCGAACAGATATACCTCCGAAACGAACCGTTGGGTTGCCCTGTGTCCTGTGAGGTTAAACAAGAAAAAGCACCAGTTTTGAATTGGGGTCTATACGGCACAACGATACGGCTTCCTGTAAGTTTCTATCCTGGGTTGTAACCGAGACTTGGATTACCTTTTAGTGTTCTTGGTTTCCTTTAATCAGCTATTGAACAACTGATGGAACAGAAAGTCTATGACTCTTTTTCTACAGCACTCGCACTCAAATCTCTTTACAGTGGCCAAATTACCCTATCAACTCTGCTGATCAAACCAAATTTTCGTTTTCATTCCCTAACGAACGCAGTAACACAGTTTCTCTAGAAACTAACCCCCTTATCACCTCTTAGCCTAGCAACACACCTGCTGCATTCGGCTTATGACCCGTTATACCTGGGAGACCTATGGCGCAGAATCCACACGCCAAGTAGGTCAGTAGATCAGTCCAATACCTTGTTTAGATTTACCCTACTTACTTTCTTCTTTTTGGTGACAGACTGAAAACTGTTTTATTCAGTGAAACGTTAAATGAAGAATCGCTGCTGTGATGAACGCGCTTTTGCGGAGAATAATGTTGTAGGACCTTCTAGGTTGGCTGCCTTAATTACTGTTTCTCGGCAATATTTCGCGTAAAATTTGCAATTAGAAAAGGCATTTGCTCAGGGCTAGGGTGACAACTCTCAACTTCACAGTTAAAACTACCAGCCGTGCGCGGTAGTCGCAAATCACCTCCCACTGAACAAACAGCTGTCAATCCTGAAAACATCAATGCTGCGAGCCTTGTGCTCACATACTTGCATATTACAAAAGGCAAAGTGTTTTCTTCTGTTTGAAAAGTTCGATATAACTTGATTGGATTTGTAATACCACCAATTTATTAAACTATCCCAGCAAGGTTTGGATTTGTCACAATCAAGGAACAAGTGGAAGATTCTTCCTCTCTTCTCCCCTCCCCCCTCCTTCGTTTTCTTCGCTCTCGTCCCAATCTTCGCGCGTTCAAACAGCGAAACACGCGCAGACGGAAACGCTTGTTGCGCAGGCCAGTTTTTCAGCCGCACTTAATTGACATATCTCATTTTCAGTTAAACCACTGCGATTCAGGAAAACTTTCGTTAGAAGGATATAGCGCATTATTTTAAATTCAAAATCAAGAAGCTTTGTGTCTTTCGTTGCTGAATAAGGCAGTGTATAAACTTTGAAGATCTTTTCTTTAGTAAACCCATAGTCTCCGATGATCCTACTCTCATTATTTGGGAATAGGGGACATTTCTTTAGAATAAAAGAATATGCTTTGCGGGTAGAAGGATAATAACAGGGTTGTGGCGCTCCCGCAAACTGTATGGGAGTAGTACGCAGGACCCGCTGCCCACTTATTTTCCTGGGATAACGCTAATTATAAAAAAAAACAGTGGTAATATAATTTTTTTTGCTGATTAGATCCTTCACTACATGATATACAGGATCCGGTACTTTTATTTTGTCACAGATAATTACTGTTTTTTTACTAAGTAATATATTATATGCGGAATCGAAGTCCTCTTAAAAGTAAAACCTCGTTCCTAGGGTCTCTCCTCTTCTCTCCTTTCCTCTCTCGCTCCTCGCATCGCTCCCTGGGACGTGAAAAGGAGAGACCCTGGGAACGAAATTGTTACAAGTAACTGTCGAGAGGATTGCGTGACAACCAAAATGACCACGATGGTTGGCGACACTCAGATCACACCCAGCACTGAGCATCCGAGTGAATGATGTCGAAGATGGTACGCTTCAACTGTTGAATTAAAACAAAAGTTGTGCCTCTGAACAGGTAAGTACAGACCGGAATCTCTACCCAAACTACGAATTATCAGACAATCGACTTTCAGTCTAAAATAGTCCCAAGCTTTTATATTGCGTTTGTTCATTGTTTCAGTTGCAAATTCATTATCAAGTTACCACCGAAATCGAAACTAATGTTGTTTATAATATTTGCGCCTTACATCGACTTTAATGTACCATACAGTGTTACTATGTAGCTTCAAGAATGAATTCGTGCAATTTGACGGCGATCGCCTAGCTTGAATGCGTAAACAGCTTTTTATGCTTTATTTGAATTGGTGTTGTTCTGAGCTAGCGGAAGTTGTTTGGGGGTATTAAATTCGGAAACGAATCCATAAGTTCTGTCAGGCGTGAGCGTACAAGTTTGGTAAATGTCAGTCACATCAGTGGAAATGAAACAAAAGTGAAAACTGGAAATATTTTCAAGCCTAATGTACTTCTGGCGCCATTAGGAATATCATGGGCTGCACGCGTGTGCGAGAGTACTCCAAGAAAAAAATGGAAGGTTTTTCGTTTTGTTTCACTCGTGCAGTAGCAAGATAGGAAGGCTGATAGGACGTGAGTGTACAATCCATCGAAAGACAGGTTAAACGTAAAGAGAAATTGAGTTTATAACTTGTAAAACGTGATGTGCCTAGACTTGAGAAACCGCAATTGAAAACAAATTTGAGTTATTTCAAACCCCCTTGGGATCATTTCCAGGGCTGTCAACTCTCCTAGATAATCCGGGATTCTACAGGTTTTGAACCGTATCTCCCGGTCTCCAGATTTAGGTCTGTAATCTCCCGATTTTTAGCCGTTTCCTCTGGTCTCCAGATGTACGTCTGTTATCTCCCGGATAATTGACGAAGTGTGCTATTTGTCATAGACTCGAGTAGCGGACAATGGAATCTGAAATGTGCAGCGTTGTTTCTGGTAGTGTTTAATGTGCGTCCTGAATATGGCCTTGATGCGAGGCCTCTGTAAGGCACTTTGTTATTGCTGGCCGGGGAGGTCATATTCTCCATATTTGAAGACGTGTGAGGTTGACAGCCCTGCATTTCCTGTTGTTCAAATCCTGTTTACAAGTATCTGCTCTGTGATGACCACATCAGTGTTTTGTCGAACGACGTTGATTTCTTTGCCAGTTATTGCTTCATGTAACGTTTTTTTCGTAGCAGATTTTTTTGGAGGGGAGACTGTATTATTAAGTTGTGTAAATTTGAGACTTGAAAATTCATGCGACGTCAACTGCTTCAACATTTTCTATTGTTTAGAATTTGGCTGGAACCTGAAACCATCGCTACTAGTGGAAAGAATATGAGAGAAACAAACCCTTTTTAACAAAAGTTAAAAAGGGTTTAAGCTACAATGAGGTCGAATATATAGATAGCTACGATGCTTAATTCAGTATAAATGTCAGTTAATTAAGGTCTATTCGTCACAAGAACTAATCTTGGCACGCACGCTGACTCAACACGAAGGTGTAAGCATGTGTGTTTGTCTCACTTCAATCAAGGCCATCAAAACATACTTATTGAGGAAAAACATATAACTGTCAGCGACTTTAACTGAATTAGTTTTTGTTTATGCATTTTAATGCCGCAAGTAAGTAGGGTTTTTTCCCTTGCATGACCTTTGCATCAGTCATGCGTCAGTTTGTCAGATAAATTTTTTATTACAGCAGAAGGTCACGCACTAACTGTGGATTATTAATAAACGGATTTTTAAAAATACGCCCTCAAAATAAAGAAACTACTGCAAAGCAGATTCTCATTAGGAAAAAATCATTCGCACTGGATTCTAAAATGCCCTTCTCACAGGGGAGATGGAGGTTAATTTTCGGGGGAGGGGGTGCATTCGAAATGTTGTCTTTAATGCCGCAAGTAAGTAGGGTTTTTTCCCTTGCATGACCTTTGCGTTTAGTCATGCGTCAGTTTGTCAGACAAGCTGCCTGCTATACTGGCATTACGCGTGATGCTGGGGCTAATTCATTTATTCCAACTGTATGCTTCGCCGATTGATAAAACTATCCTTGCTAATGGAATAGTTTGAGTCACGACGATCGCGTTACGTTGCTTCCCTTGTGTTGCGCGACTCAGACTATCAGCGGAAATTTGTGGAGTTCCATTACGATAACGTAAGCTTCTCAATGACCTCTTTTCAGTCTCGCGTCGTGGTCAAAGACTGTCAAACAAAGCACGATTCCTTCGCTAAGAACTCACCAATTTCCACCGCTTTACGTGTCGGGTGCTTCTTAGAAGTTATTCTTTCGATTTACCGCTTCAAAATGGTGAAATTTCCGTTTGAAAACGGCACACTTGAGTCCACAACATGTTAAAACAATATGGCGCGACAATTTAATCCGTCTTTAATAAATATATCAAATGATGCATTGAAGTCACACAGGTAGGGGTGAGTGGGTCCCCTCCCTCGCGATATAAACAACAAGAATGGATTTTGATTGGCCTGCTGTTGTTAAAGACAATCAGAACAATACATCCCGAGTAGGAGAGGGGAGAGTTTAATGAATAAATTAATGTACCGATTTGTGGCTACGAGGAAAAAAAAAAAAAAACAAGATGCCTGCTATACTGGCATTACGCGTGATGCTGGGGATGATGCATTTATTCCAACTGTATGCTTCGCCGATTGATAAAACTATCCTTGCTAATGGAATAGTTTGAGTCACGACGATCGCGTTACGTTGTTTCCCTTGAGTAACGCGACTCAGACTATCAGCGGAAATTTGTGAAATTCCATGACGATAACGTAAGCTTCTCAATGACCTCTTTTCAGTCTCGCGTCGTGGTCAAAGACTGTCAAACAAAGCACGATTCCTTCGCTAAGAACTCACCAATTTCCACCGTTTTACGTGTCGGGTGCTTCTTAGAAGTTATTCTTTCGATTTACCGCTTCAAAATGGTGAAATTTCCGTTTGAAAACGGCACACTTGAGTCCACAACATGTTAAAACAATATGGCGCGACAATTTAATCCGTCTTTAATAAATATATCAAATGATGCATTGACGTCACACAGGTAGGGGTGAGTGGGTCCCCTCCCTCGCGATATAAGCGTCAAGAATGGATTTTGATTGGCCTGCTTTTGTTAAAGACAATCAGAACAATACATCCCGAGTAGGAGAGGGGAGAGTTTAATGAATAAATTAATGTACCGATTTGTAGCTACGACGAAGAAAAAGAATCGACCCGTTTTTAGACACGGCATGCCCCTTCAGGGCATCCCGCGTAAAAAAAAAAACGTAATCGACCCGTTTTTAGACACGGTATGCCCCCTCAGGGCATCCCGCGTAAAAAAAACACGTCCGCATTGGATTCGAAAATGCCCGTCTCTCAGGGGAGATGATAGCCTCCCACGCAGTCGTTTTTTGGGGACTCGTATTACCTCCTCCCCAGGAGGAGGAGGTAATACGAGTCCCCTTAAAACGACTGCGTGGGAGGCTAGGGAGATGGAGGCTAAGTTTCGGAGGAGGGGAATGTATTCGAAACGTTGTCTTCCTGCTCCACATGTAGGCAAAGAAAACTTACCTATTTTTCTACCAAAAATATTCCAGAATCGAAAATTTCAAGCCTCAAAAATCCTTTGATCATCCCGTCACTTAAAATCCGGAGTGTCTATCAGTGGGATCCCCAATAAAAGGGTCTGTTTAACTGAGAACTGTCAGCTGAGAAATGGAAGTTTTTTTTTTTAACAGATAGCTGAGAAAAGTTATGGCAACTGTTAGATGAGATGTCTAAACTTTGCCTAAACGTAAATTTTCTTGCAAAATGAACGTGCCAAAGTGTGTAGTCCGGCGATTTCTTACGACGTTTGCCCGCATCTCCTCACAAGTTGAGGACGCTACTCTAGAAGTCATGGAATCGTCACAAAAGGAATGACGTGTTTGCAAAGATTGAAGGCACTAGAAAGTTCTTCCGATGATACTTGGGACTTTCCTGCTAATGAGAGAGATACAGTTGATACGATGCAAAACCGCAGAAACAAGTGAGATCTGTCATAAATAAATGATAACTGAGAAATGGCCGAACCTGTAGTTGATAACTGAGAAAAAACTTAACTGCATGATAACTGAGAATTATCCGGCATCCCCATGGAGACTCTACAGTAAAGCAAAACATACCAATAATCGAATGTAAGCAATAAGGCTTCATAATTAATGTTTTACTTATAAACTGAAATTAGCTCGACAAACCCATATTTTAGCAAAGCGAAACATCTCCGGCCTATTTGAGAACGTTAACAGCGCGGTTTCTAAGTATAGCAGTGGTGCCACAGACTACATTTCAGTTGTCACATTTTGTGATGTATGAAGACAGTTTGACAAAGCATAAAGAGAACTTTGGCATTTGCGAGTGTGTAAAACACCTTGGATGAATTATTAATGGAACGTCGAGGCCTTGACGTTTACTAATTGATTTGTTTCTTCTTTTTGCTCTTTTCAGACATCCTGAAAAGAATAATGGAAGGTAATGTGTGTGAAAAAAATTAAACTAAAACTTAAAACTAAGAAGTGCTCCATTTGAAGAAGATTTATTGAAAATCAAACAGTCAATCTTGTGAAACCCCGATCGCCGGAGTCGTAAGCAGAGACAAAAGAATAGACGTTCAACCAATCACATTTTATCGGAAATTGGTATTTCGATTGATTTATTCTTCCGCTTTCTCTTGCGACTCTGACAATCTAGTTTTCACTAGATCGTAAACGACGGAATGATAAGCCCAACCACAAGAAAATGGAAACATTCTGATTCTTGCAACTCAGCCATGCACTATCACTTACAAAATTGCGAACAATTTAGACACCTTGTTGAATTGAACAGCCTGCATAATGCTATCAACAATAAAAGATGTGATGTCAAACTTACTTGGCCATCACACCCACAATGCTATACCACGCAATGCTTCAATTCTCGCGACCCAACAGAAATTTCTATCAGCTCTGTTTCTTGGATTCCCTTTATATTAAAACTGTCAAACCCTCCCTTAACACCGGGATCAAAGCCACTAAGGAATTGACCATATTCGTATTCTCGGTATTGAACTGGATCGAGCTTGCAATGGAGGCTCTTGCGGGGGAATATATTAGAAACTATTTGCATGTGAAAAGATTTCCCCGCATAAGCCTAGTGTGCAAGCTAGTTCCAGTTCAATACCAAGAATACGAATACGGTCTATTGACATTGTTTGCATAGAACTTTGTAAGGATTCTTTGCTTTGTTTATTTCTTTACAAAATTATGCGTGTGGTATTTGTATTTCTTGTAATATATGTAAGCTACGCCTAAATTATCCATCGTTTGATAATGGTTTTGAAGTTAAACCGAAATATTACGTTTCTATAAATGTATCTCCTGGTTGGTGACTGAAATATTAAGTACTGCAGGATGTTCTTCAGGGTAACTTTCGTACTTTATAAAGAGAACCTTCTGTCCCATATTATTAGTCCGTAAATGTAGAATTGTGAGCTTGGAAAAACTTTGGCATTTGCGAGTGTGTGAAACCCCTTGGATGGATTATTGATGGAACCGCGAGGCCTTAACGTTTACTGATTGATTAGTTTCTTCTTTTTGCTCTTTTCAGACCTCCTGGTCAGTTTACTCACAGGTAATGTGTGTGAAAAAAATTAAACTAAAACTTAAAACTAAGAAGTGCTCCATTTGAAGAAGATTTATTGAAAATCAAACAGCCAATCTAGTGAAACCGATATTGCTGGAGTCGTAAGCAGAGACAAGAATAGACGTTCAACCAATCACATTTTATCGGAAATTGGTATTTTGATTGATTTATTCTTCCGCTTCTTCTTGCGACTCTGACAATCTAAGTTTCACTAGATCGTAAACGACGGAATGATAAGCCCAATCACAAGAAAATGGAAACATTCTGATTCTTTCGACTCCGATTCCGTCGAGCTTATGACTCCGTTGTTTGTTTTTTACCAGGTCCTAAGCGTTATTACAACTCCGATTGCAATTTTAATTATCTTACAAATGCCCTAGGTAGATATATATCTTAGGGGGTGTTTACATGTGAAAACTCGCCCCGGTGCGAGTTTGATACCGGTATGACATTGTGATTTCATACCGTGTTTACATGAATGACTGCATGAATCAGCAGGGATTTGCTAAAGCAAAGGCATACAAAAAACTAGGAAAGATTTATTACTCAACGTTTCGGGGTCATCGTGACTCCATTATCAAGAGACTAGTTTAAAAACATACAAATAAGGAAAGGTACAAGAAAAGCATAAATTGAAATGAAAGGCCTAAACAAACACCTTGGCGCGGATGGAATCCGTTTGCACGTTCAGTGTTGGCTTACGCATGCGAATATACAGCATTTCTTTAACGAGGCAATCAAATTTGCCGCTACATTTCGCGATGACGTTGAATCGCTCGATAAAGCGTTCAGGCATTTTACTATTGTGTTGGAGGTTGTAGTGTTGTAAATACAAGATGCCTTTCTTTTTTTTTATTTATTTTTTTTTTATTCATAGCAACGACACATACAAACAATACTACGTTACATGACTATTTGAGTTACACTACTATTACTACATTACATTACATTGCTTGACCTACTTACAGAAATTGTACTTACATTGCTTGTATTCTAAATACACGTGCTACGTCATCCTGCATACGACGTTAACACAACACACACACACATACACACACACGCACCCCACCCACACATACAAGAGATAATAAAAGATTCCCCTTACTCAACTTTCATACTTAAAGTGCTTCACGCATCGTAGTTGCTGAGAGTGGTCCACTTAGCTCTATATTTTTCGTAATTAGAATTTCTAATGGCTATTTGTCTTTCACATTTGATCTTGCTGTCTAGTAAGGCAAGAAAGACCTTTAAATTTGGAGTCTCAGACTGGTTTCTTGCAAGAAAAACATGATATTTGGCAATAAGAAGACAATGGTTTAACACGTAGAAGGTGGTCGTTTCAGGTTTGTAACCGTACAGAATTTCAGTATTACTAGGACTAATGTTGTCAGAGCGCTTAGCATTCCACCACATCATTATGTCTTTCCAAAAGATTTTAACGTCGGAGCATTCGCAAAGCATGTGAATAAGCGTTTCGTTCGGAAAGAGGCAGCGTTCGCATTCTGGAGAAGCCTTTATATTCATTTTGTAAAGAGAGTGATTAGTGGGTATGATGTTATGAATTAGTTTAAATTGGAAGCTCCTCAATTTGTTTTCGACTGTGACTTTAAAAGGAAGCTCGTATACTGCCTTTACATTCAACCCTTGTTTTCTAAGATTGATTCCAACGATGGGGGGAGAAAAGGATCTTTCTACAAGCATCACACGGGCTTTTTTTGTAGAGGAGATGTCAAGGGATGGAACTGGTTCGTTATCGCCATTAGTGAGATTACCTACGATTTCGCTTTTCCAAATTTTAGGGATTGCCGCAAGAACACCAGCATAATCGAGAAAAGTAGAGCGAACGCTATATTTGCATTTGAAGTTTTCGAACGAAAGGAACTGGCCATGGATGTTTAGGAGGTCGCTTATTTTCAAAATGCCTTTATTAGCCCATTATCTATAATAAAACGATTTTCCGTTTATCTTTATAAACCGATTGTTCCAAATGATTTCTTGTTTGTATTCATTTGCGTTACGTGGATCTTTGGAATTGAGCTCTTGCCATACAGCTAAAACGTCTTTATAAGAAACAGAGAGATTTTTGAGGTCGAGTAATTTAAGATCGTAGTTACATTGAAATAAGAGAGTTCCACCGACCTTACCTAAAAGCGAATCGAGGAGGGCACACCAATGGCTAGACAGTAACGATTAACCCACGAAGTCTTGAGCGATTTAACAACGTCAGCAAAATTGAGCATATTAAGACCGCCGTGGCTTATTAGGCCGGTCAGAGTTTTTCTTTTGATTTTATCTGGCTTACATTTCCAAATAAAAGAGAAGATATTGCTGTTGACTTCTTTTACGAATTCTTCGGGAACATTTAATACGGAACAACTATAAACAAGTTTGGCGAGAGCTAAGCTTTTGACGAGGGCAATTCTGCCTAAGATCGTTAAATGTCTACTTGACCAAGTATTTAGAACTTTTTTGAGTTTGGCAAGCCTCTCGTCGAAAAATTGATTTTATTCCCAACCTGAACATGATAAGGAAAAGCGATTCCAAGCGCAATGACGTATTGCTTCGGCCATGAAATGCCAAAAGGTTCTTCTTTGCCTAATCGACTCTTCAAAGGACCAAGCCAAAGACCCTCGGTTTTAGACTTATTGATTTTCAAGCCGGACAGGTCACCGAACTGATCGAGAAGAGTTAGTAGGGACACCGCGGATGAATCGTCGCGAATGAAAGCGGTGGTGTCGTCAGCGTACATACTGAGTTTAGTGATCTTATTTCCGTTTTCAAGTCCTTTGATTGATTCATCGATTCTTATTTGGTGGGCGAGTGGCTCCACAGCTAGAACAAAGAGTAAGCCTGAAAGAGGACAACCCTGTCTAACACCCCTTTGGAGAGAAAAAAATTCCGACGAGTAGCCATTATTTACAACACAGCTAGAAATGTTGGTGTAAAACGTTTTGATCCAGTTGAGGAAACTTGGACCGAAATTCATAGTGTTAAGCACTTTAAAGAGAAAGTCCCATTCTAAAGAATCAAAGGCCTTTTCAAAGTCAAGGAAAAGTATCAGTCCGTCCTTGTTTTCATATTGTTCAATTATATCCGAAATTAAGCGAATATTTTCACCTATAAATCTACCTTTGATGTACCCAGTTTGATCACGGTCTATCAAGTACGGAAGTACTTTCTCTAAACGTTTCGCAATACATTTGGTTGCTAATTTGTAGTCTGTGTTTAGAAGAGAAATAGGGCGCCAATTTTTTAACAGAAGAGGATCTTTATTCTTTTTTGGGATCAGGGAGATGATTCCTCGACTCTGAGAGATAGAAAGTTCTCCTAGTGAGGCACTGTGATTGAAGCAGTCTATCAAAGGACCAGAAACATCGGGCCAGAAACGAAGGTAAAATTCTGCTGTTAACCCATCTGTGCCAGGAGTCTTGTTAGGTTGAAACGTTTTCAACGCGGCAAGGCATTCCTCTGCGGTTATCAGACCATCGCAAAGGTCTTGCTTTGTGCTGTCTAGTTTTGGTAAGGATTCACAATCGAAAAAGGTAGAAAAGCGTTCAGCTGAAAGCTGGTTTTGAGAGGTGTAAAGCTGATTGTAAAAATTTTTCATGGCGGTTAATATAGTTTTTGGATCCTCTACAGTGCTACCGTCAGGTGTCTTCAGCTTTGTTATATGTTTCTTTACATAACTTCTTTTTTCTAAGTTAAAAAAGTATTTGTTGCATTTTTCTCCTGATTCATACCATCTAGCCCTACTCCGGATAATAGACCCTTTAGTTTTTTGCACGGCAATTTCATCTAATTCGATCTTGAGTTTTCTAGCCTTGTTTACAAGGGAGCTATTTTCTGGGGTTTCGTCGATACGTGAGTTGATTTTCTCTAGCTTTTGGAGGAGGTTCAATTCCGTACTTCTTTCAGCGTTGGCTTTTTTTTTTCGCAAAACGAATTGTAAATATCCGGATCTCCATTTTCAGCATTTCCCAAAATAACCTTTTATCAGCAACATCCTTGTGTTTTTGGGCGGCGTGTTTGATGATGAAGCTCATTTTTGTGACGAAATCTTCGTTTTCTAAGAGTGAATTATTAAATTTCCAGTAGCTTGGGCCTCTTTCTTCTTGTTTGTCTTCAGGGTTGATCGAGATGGTGACAGGGGAGTGATCTGAATCAAGATAGGCGGAAATGTCGGTTTTCGAAACGCGGCATAATAAATGCTTCGAGATGAGCCAGAAATCCAGTCTACATTTGATTTTCCCGGAGCTATTTCTCCACGTAAACTGTGTATCATGTGGATGTTGTTCTCGCCAGGGATCGACTAGGTCATAGTTGCAACGGAGTTCGTCGATCGAATGTATTACACTTTTTTTGAATTGAATGTCTTTACCTCCAAATTTATCGGAAGCGGACAGTGGGCAGTTAAAATCTCCACCAATAAGAATTTTGTCAGTTTGCGGGCCACGAATAGAATCGGTTATCTTCTGAAAAAATGAAATTTGCTGGTTTTGGTCGTTTGGGGCATAAATATTAACGAGGCACAATTCGTCTTCGTTGACGGTGGTGTTTACAATAATAAATCTGCCGTTTTTATCCGCAGTAACATTCGTCACCTCTTTACTGAGCGAGGGACTGAAAAGAATCATAACACCTCTACTGTGTTTTGAGCCGTGCGCAAAGAAAATGTCGCCTCCCCATTCTGCTCGCCAAAAATTTTCCAAGCTAGCATCGCTGTACGTCTCTTGCAGAAAAATTACATCAAATTTTCTAATATGAAGCCACCGGAAAAGTTTTCTTCTTTTGATAGATTTGTTGAGGCCTACTGCATTAAGAGAAACAGCATTTAAGGTCATATACACACTAGATTTATGAATTTCTTTCTAACGCAATTCATGAACCACAGCTTACAACGTTCGATAGCGTTTAGCCTTGCGATGGAAATGTTTTGTGCAGATGGTACGCTGACAACAATTCACAATACGTTGAGTAAGGCGGGTACAAATCACGATGAGTACAACAAGTGTACTATGGCAACTAACACTTAACATAATAGAAACACTAATTAAACTGCGAAGCAGCTTATTTTATAGAAGGGAATAAGTGCCATTTTTTAAAGGCATGTTGAAAAGAGACAAAACCCTCCTACAAAACTCTCCGCCAAAATTTAAATAATTAATTGATGAAGCAAAAGGGAAGCGAGGGTTTTGAAAGGGAACGTTTGAATAATGTTATGTTACATGTGGGAGAGGGTAGGAAAGAAAAATATTTGATTATAACCTAACGAATATTGTCCAAATCTTCGACTTCATATACTCTATGTACTTGATCGCTTTGGGACTTCCTGGCGAAAATTTTGCCGTCAATGGTCCAGGCGCTATGCCAGTTGTTGATCTTTTTAACTTTTCTTACTTTAGCGAACAGTTCACGCCTATAGTTAGTTAAGTTCTCATTAATATAAACAGCTCCTGCATTATGAAAATAGTTGTTTAAACTTACTGACTTCAGGTGCTTTTTGGATTTATAGAGTTCACTTTTGGCTCTGTATGATCTGAATCGTACAATGATTGGTCTTGGACCGCCGTTAGATCTTCTCGTAGCCATTCTATGACAGATGTCGATGTCATTGTTGACAATATGTACGTTGAGAACCTTTCCAAGCTTGATGATCTTGTCAGACAGATTTTCTTCTGAAGACTCAGGAATGCCGTAAATTTCGAGATTATGTTTTCTAGTGTATTGTTCTAAATCGTCTATTTGGCATATAGCGGTGTCCAGATCGCTTTTAAGACCATCTAGATCGTCTTTTAAGTCGGCAACTTCATCTTCTGCTTTGCGAACTTCTTTCTTGAGTGAGCTCACATCTTGTTTCAGCTTGTTATTCTCCGCCTCTAATTTTTCCAGTTTATCGATGTGGAACTCTAGCGACTTCTGCAGTTCTTCGTGTTGCTTGCGCAAAGCTCTGTTCTCTTTAAGAAGCTCGTCAGTGTTCCGTTGTATGTTGTTCAGTGCGATCCAGATACTCGACAGATCGGCATGCTCGACCATGTGCTCTGTAGTCTTTGCAGTCTTATTTGGAAGAATTTCGGGCGAGCTGCTGCTACTAGGCCTTTCAACTCTCTTCCCTCCAGTTATGGGCGGACTTTCGTCGCATTCGCTTACCTTTTCAGCCATTTATTACGAAGCGGAGAGCTACACAGGACGGGCTACTCAAAAACGCTGCCGTCCATCTTGGCTCTCCTCCAATCTGACAAGATGCCTTTCTACGCGCACGTGTAAGTGATCACGTGTATAACCCACATACCCTGTGTGATGCAGGGTATGTCGGTTATACACGTGGTCACTTTATACACGAGCGCGTAGAAAGGCACACTAGAAAGGCATCTGCTATTTACAAACATTACAACCTCCAACACAATAGTGAAATGCCTGGACACTTTATTTCGACCGACGTGATTGTGACGCCCAGGTGACGCCATATTGGATTGGATATCGAAGACTGCGCATGCACTATCCATTCTAGACTCCCAGGAGAGTGGTTTCATGCCGGAGCGAACAGCCGTACCGCGTTTACATGACATCGGGGTGAGTTTTCATACCGGAATGAAAATCTCGCCCAAGTACAGTCACCGGGGTGAACTCGCACCGGTATGACTCGCTCCGGTACAAGATTTTTGTGCTGGCATCATGTAAACGAGAGGGAACTAGAGTGAACTCGTACCGGAATGAAAGTCGCGCCGGTGTCATGTAAACACCCCCTTATTCGATGGTTTTAAGTATAATACGCGCGGATATTTTGCGAATTACGAGCATCGAACAAAATTTCAGTGCGTTTTATATGCAAAACCATCGAATAAGAGATTTATTATACCACTACGAAAAGATTTTTTTATTTTCGCTTCTCTTTTCTGGTAAGAGTATTGAAATACACCGGGAATTATCTGTCCATCAGTAATTGGCGCGTGCGAATGACGTAAACAACACAGAAAGCCATTGAAATGTCTTTGTCCGTATTCGCTCTGTTGTATTAAACCGATCAAACCGAGACAGTACAATGTATTACGGTTTCGTATTTTGCGCGTTCTCTTGACCTTATTTAGCGAAATGTCGTATAGTGGAATAATAAAGATTATTATTGATCAAAACTTAAGGACTTCGGTTTTGACTTGCTGCCGTCTTAACGCTGATTTTCTTTAGCTACGGTGTCGTAGTCAGAGTCGTAATCAGAAGGAGTATGGCGGAGGGTAGTACGTCATTATCTAGTGAATATCAAACAATGGAGTCGTCAGCAAGTTTTCAGATTTTGCCAACGATTCCGTCGCTTAGGATCAGGTGAAAACCTGATTGTCAGAGTCGTAAGCCGAAGTGGAAGAATAGACCAATTACAGCTGTTGAACACAGGCATCGCAAGTGGTTTATTCCTCTACTTTCACTTGCGACTCCGACCATCTGCAGCTGGTTTCCACTATATCGCTTAAGCTACGGAATAATAAGCGCAATTGCAAGAAATTTGAAACCTACTTATTCTTGCGACACCGATTCCGTCGAGGTTGCTCCTCCATTCTTTGGTTTTCACCGGCTGGGTCATAAGCGCTCACGACTCCGCTTTCAATTCCGACTCGGACATCGTCACTAGTGAAAGCCAACCTTAAGATGTTGTGAATTAACACCTCTGAAAATGCTTCCCCTGTCTTTTGTATATGGGTAAAGGAGAACAAAACATAAACGGGACTGTTCATGTTGTCCTTCAGCAGCATGGTTAAAATATATAAAAACTGTTCAATTGAGGCCTTACACTGCTGTTTAAAAACTAAAAACTGAAATCCAAGCTTTCGCCGATCAACGGCATCATCAGGGATGCTCCTCAAACACATCCACAAAACAACACCTGGGCGCATTCGATGACATCCTTCGCCTTAACGGTTACCCAGAGAATAGTATAGAGCAAACTAAATGCCCACAAAATCTTCAACGCAACTCTCAGCCTACCGGCACGGAGTGGTCGTACCTTAAGATCCCTTACATTTCTGAGCGACTCAATCACAAGATCACTAACATTTTTAGAAAGGAAAACATCCCAGTACGCGTTGCCCACAAGTCCTACACGCTCAGACAAGCCCTATCCCACACCTCCACGGAGCGCAAATGCACCAGAGACAAATGCCCCATCGCAAACACCGGATTGTGTTCACGAAGAAATGCAGTCTACCAGCTCACGTGCAACAGCTGTGATCAACATTACATTGGTAGCACAACACGCTTCATCCATGACCGCGTAAGAGAATACATCCATAACGATAGCTCCTCCGTCAAAAAACACATCTCTTCCTGCCAGAACAACGACATAAAGGCATTAACATCAAAATTATTATGAGCGAAAACGATCCCGCTAATCTACGCCTCTACGAAGCATTTTATATCAGAAAATACAAGCCGACACTCAATTCCCGAGAGGAATGTACTGAATTTGCGGAGCTGCTATTTTAATATTTAATTTTAGACACTACAATCCATCATTAGAGCCTTGTATCACGCTCGCAGTTTATTTCTATTTCTATAGCTTTCACACAT
>NW_028145437.1:2100000-2159370 GCF_977016875.1 Pavona decussata | reverse complement strand
TAACTGACAGTAACTTGACTAAAGACGAACGACAAGCACTGAAACAACTGAAAACTGACGAAAACATCGTCATACTCCCCGCTGACAAAGGACGAGTGACTGTTGTTATGGACAAGACAGACTACTACGACAAAATGGACACTCTAGTTAACGACAAACAGACATACGAAGAACTGAAACGAGACCCGACGCCATCACTTCAACGTAAACTCAACAGTAAACTACTTGACCTTAAGAAAACTGACGTTATTGACATACAACGTTACAACAGACTGAGGTGCCGCGTACCGCAACCACCTAAACTCTACGGACTACCAAAACTACACAAACCTAACATACCCATGCGACCCATAGTCTCGTTCTGTGGGTCCCCGACTTACGAACTATCCAAATACTTGACTACTATACTGAAACCGTTGACAAACGAATCCCGACACAAACTGCAGTCTACCGAGACCTTTATTGACGCCATCAAGACGGTACAAATACCTGACGACCACAAACTTGTGTCTTTTGATGTGAAATCACTGTTCACCAGTATTCCACTTCAACTGGCTCTAGACTGTACTGCTACCGCCATCGAGAACTCCACGACAAAACTGCCACTGCCTACAGATGACTTAATGGACTTACTGAACCTCTGCTTAACGTCCACGTACTTCCAGTACAACGGAAAGCACTACAAACAGTTACACGGAACAGCTATGGGCTCACCAGTTTCTGTTGTTGTAGCAGAAATTGTCATGCAGAACATCGAGGAACAAGCCCTAGCAACCTACAAACGAACACTACCGCTCTGGTTACGGTACGTAGACGACACCTTTACAGCAGTACACAAAGACGAAATCGACGATTTTCACGAACACCTTAACAGACAGAACGCTGACATACAATTTACTAAGGAGATCGAAGAAAATGGTAAAATACCTTTTCTAGACTGCTTAGTTACCCGTAACAACAACGACAACAAACTAAGTACTACGGTTTACAGGAAACCAACACATACTGACAGACTACTGGACCAGTCATCCTACAACCCTACTTCTCACAAAGCAACGACTATACAGACCTTAACAAGGCGAGCACAACTGGTTTGTGACTCACCTGACAGACTCGCAGACGAAAACAACTACTTAGACAACGTTTTCAACAAAAACAACTACAACAAGGACTTTGTTAGACGTAACACTTACAAGAACACTGAACCTAACGTCACAAACAACGACGCGACTCCCGTAACTACTGTAACTATACCTTACGTAAGGGGCACTTCTGAGACTATCGCACGGATTCTACAACCCTACAATATCCGCGTAGCTCACAAACCTATAACCACTTTACGACAACTACTGACGAAGGTAAAGGACAAAGACGAACCGAACCGCAGACAGGGAGCAGTTTACAAGATCAAATGCTGCGACTGCCAGGCCACTTATATTGGTGAGACCGGCAGAAATTTAAACGTACGACTGACTGAACACAAACGAGCAACTAGAAATGGTGATATCAACAATCACATTGCTGAGCACCATTTACAAACGAACCACAGAATCGACTGGGACTCTGCCAAGTGCATTACCTACTGTACAAATTACTATCAACGACTCACTCTGGAAAGCTGGTTTACTAACTTAGAACAAACGCCACTCAACCGTTGCCTACAACTACCTGCACCATACAAACGACTTATTGACAACAACAACGAAACAAACAAACAATAGACATTTTACTAACAATAGACCCACGGACTTTTTGACTAACAAAAGACGGATCGAAACGCACCAATCACTTTTTACAGTCTTCACAGCCAATAACATCACGGCTTACTGACAAACGACCAATAACATCTGGACTTCGTTGACCAATCAGGTTAACAGCCAGAGACGTATATACCACCTACTGACGTTCCACAATTCACTTGACTCTGAAGATGACTTCCGCTCAGGTTGTCGAAACGTCAGTCAAAGTCACCACAAACAGTCCTTCTCAGGACTACACTCACCCGGATGATCATAATTTACGTACTTATGACATGACTCCTGGGTTCAAACCATTTACAATCATTTTATTTCTTGTAGTTTTATGTACTTTTGTCTCTTCAGAAATCAAGAAGAGAAATTTTAACCTTTAAAATAACAACTCGCCGGAGAGAACGGAATGCTACAAAGGTTCGTTTTGTTAAAGATGGAGCAAAAATTTAAATCTGAAGTCATCAAAATCTAAAGTTTTAAAAGAGTCAATCAACGGCTGCCAGACCCGGCAGACCATCGCTTTTAAGTCACTGAATTCGACGGTATTTTGTTTTTAACTCAAGGCTTTTTATATTGTACGTACTAATAAATCTGATGTCGGTAGTTTAGTCCTGAAATACAAAGACCCGGCCAAACGATTGCAACATCACCCACGGACATTCTTGAATCAAACATTTTGGATGATGTTGTACAGTGTTGAAGGAGGTGGCCAAACGAATACAACATGTTTGATGAACCTCTTGAGCTGAAGGGTTTGGGACCAAATTGTATCATAACTGGCTTAGAAAACAAATCTGCGCCATATCGGTTTACCCAAAAAAAATGGCGCGAGACCGATCGACCTCCGTCGCTTCCTCTGGTCTTACAGTTTCACTTACTCCTTTGCCCTTTCTCTTTCTATTTAAAGAGAAATCTTTTGGGTTGAAGTTTTCGTTGATGACATAATCAAAACATTGTTAGTTTGGCTCCTGATGCTGTAGCTTGAAGCACACGCCGCAAAGCGCAAAGCTAGAGACAAAACAGACTTGCCACAAGTCGTCTTCTTGTGCCGGCGTCAAAAGAGTGACAGACGTTCAACAAAGTCGAGAGGAGACCGACGGGACACCCACGATTTAAACGGACTTTACTAAAGCCCGCTACGAGACAAATAGTTTTCTTATGATGTTGAGCGACTGAATCACCGGGGCTTAATCAGGAACAAAAACAGCAAAGGCATGCGTCAAACTCGCCTCTTTAACATTCTGTGAACTACGGCAGAAGTGAGACGTTTGAACCAGGGACAGTACTGTAAGATAAGATAAGATAAGATAATCTTTATTTATCCACGGTACAAAATTCGTCAGCTTTAAAAATGCCTAATACTAATATAATAAAAATATTTAAATAAAATAATAAAATAAATAAAATTAAAAAAGCTGCTTTCCACGAATGCCGTGCCTTACAGTTCTCTGAGTAATCGTTTAAATTGCCCAAGGGACTCTGCTTCCCTTAAGTTACAAGGAAGACTGTTCCAGAGAATGGCGCCACTATAGCTGAAGCTGTTTTTGTAATAGTTTGTGCGCGGTAATGGCACATTGAGTTTATTTTCAGAGTCCCTTAGGTTATATGAGTCTTCTCGCCTTTCAAATTTAGAATTAAGATAGTTTGGAGCTAACCCGTGCAGAGACCTGTAAACCATCGTAGCCGCTCTTTGAAATTGTTGCTGGCAAGCTAGGTTTTCCACCTTAGAAGTTTGAAAAGTCCAATAATGCGGTTTCCTTTTTTAGCGTTTTAGTATGTAACAAAAAACATTTCCTAGTTTAATACACATATCACTTTTCCTATGGTGGTAGGCATGAAAACCCAAATTGCATCGTTAATTATCTATTAAATAAAGTTCGAAAATTTTTTGCATAATAAGTAAAGTTCGAAAATATTAATTGACAATAAATTTCATTCAGGAAAGGCTCCATGCATAAGGTTCAAGATATTGCTCAAATTCCAGTATGGCGGCATCCTATAACCTTCTCTCCGCCGGTTGAATTTTGCAAATTTCTGCAATATTTTTCAGGCTTAGAAAATCGACATATGTATCATTTTGTGCCGTAAGTCTGTTGGATTACACAACCTTCTCTGTACTGAATCAAAGCGTGTTTGATGAAGGACAAATGAAAATTTGCGAAGATTAGTTAACAAACAAGAGATTAGCTGGTATGGAGATAGGCTCTAGTTCTCGCCACCAGTTAAATTCAGTTAACTATTGCTGCGACCCAGTTGGCGACACCAGCTGTATTTGTTGCTGATTTAGAGCGTCCCTCGCCTAAAGGTGTATACAATGCAGATTTCATTCAAATAAATCTTTTGCAAGGTCAATGCATGATGATGCCCATTCAAGGCTTTTCATGAAACCCGCAAAAGTTGCATTGACGAGCTAGTTGATGAAGATTCTTTCCTTCGTTTACCTGTTTTAGTATTCACCTCGCTAAACATGATTCATTGTGTCAGTCAACGTATGACTACTTGTCAAATGTTTTGTTTTGAGTGGAGACTCTGTTACAGTAGTTTTGTTCACCGTAAAGAATTTAACAAGCGATGTTTCGAACACCAGTTTATCAGATCGGTATAGCAATTCGCTTGACTAGGGGCTGGCACAGTCGAAACGTCAGCTTTTGTACTAATACCTTATCAACTCAGATGTCAAAGCCACATGCATCGATTCGTTTTCACTCCCTACACACTAAAAAATGCCATCGTTTTTTTTACATCTGAGTGAAACCAACTCGCTGTTTGAGTAAAGTATTTTTTTACTCTGTTTTTTGAGTAAACTTACTCAGAAAATGAGTAAAATGTTAAACTGAACTCAAAGGGATGAGTAGAATGTACTCTTGATTTTGAGTGGTTTTTATGGAGAGTATTCTGTACTCGTATAACTGAGTAGAAAACTACTCAGGGGTCACTGAATCCTTTAGAGTCCCTTTACTCTTCAGGGGCACCCAACAGATCACTTCGGTAAATTATCTATTTGGAAGGTCCTTAATCCCCTACAATTTTCTGAGGGGAATTTTCACCTCGAACTTTCGTGATATGGAAAATTTAAGGCCTAGTGTTTTCGGATTGATAAAAATGTCGTTTTGGGTACCGAAAAATGGTCAGCTAAGATTTTCGGAAAGGTAATAAGACCTAAGGTTTTCGGGAAATGGACAAAAATGCCCTAGTAATTTCGAAAAGACTGAAGTTCCCCTAGATTGACCGAACAGATAAAAATATTATAGCGCAGCCTAAAATAAACCTACAGAGCTTTAAAGGCACTCCAGATAGCCTAAATTAGCGTTTTAAAGGATCTGAGAGAAAACTGTCGTTGGGTGCCCCTGACTCTTAGACCTCTTACTCTTGAGTAAGCATAACCTCAGCATTAAAAGATACGGCTTATTATGAAGCAAGAGGAACTTGAATTTAAATTTACTTTTAATTTGTCTGGTTTTAATTCCATGAATAAAGTTTTCCACTATCTGTATGTTATTGTTCGACAAGCAGGTAATTATTTTGTCTTTGAGGCATTGCACGCTGCTTTGAACCACATCCTCTGTGTTATCAAGGATAGCATTTATTTATAGCCGGGTTATTGACTGAGCTGGTTTTCTTCCTTCGTTTCAAAATAAAAAGCTAAAATTTCGTGACATCTTGTATGTAGTCCTTTGTTTCTTACTCCTTATTAAATTCGCGCTCGTCATCACTTGCGTTTCCTCAACCTCGAATTCAAGAACAGAGCGTTCGGTTATCATTTTCTTTTGTTCTTGCTCTCTAGAAATGATTGACCACAATCACCGTATGTTATGAGAAGATGAGAAGTTCGGTTCGTGACTGTGAATGAACTCAATACGCCCAAGAAGCTTCTTAGAAGAACGGCCGAGAAAGTCAGCTTAAAAAGGACACGTGTACATTATCATTTGTCATTGCATTGCATGATCTCGTGCTTGAGAAAAGATTGAAATTGGCGCGAAGCACGAGAAAACCGGAGACTTGAGCGGAAACTATGGTAACGTTACGAACGTCACCGGTTCAGTAAACACCAAATAGCACGCGAGGCCCGACCGCAAAACTAGTTTTCAGTTTGTAAAAACGTTAATTTGAGCGCTATTTGCTGCCGAAACTTTTGTGTCCTTTGTAGCCGTCCTTCTCGTCTGCTTAAATCGCTTTAGCTGAGTTTAACTCCCTTTTCCTTCCCCTCGAAACAAAAGAAAATGGTTCAAACTATTGAAGAGGTCGAAGAGGTCAAGACTTGGCTCTCAGACAACGGCTTTGAAGCCCCAGTACGCTTCAAATTTATCCGGTGAGTAGCTACATACAAAAGCGAATATAAAGAGCTTAATAACTTTATCAATTGCTTTGTATAGCGAGCTGTATATTAAGAGGTCTTGCGGGTCATGGCTCTTAACTTCATGTCTTCACCCTGGGAAATATTATTTCACACAAGATAGCACGCAACAAAACCCAAGTTCAATAGATCACGATCATGGAGGACACATGGCGAGATTTGCTGCACGCGATGTCCATTTTGGCACGACATGTCGCGTCTGGGTCTTTGTGTTAGTGTGGTTACATGATTTAAACTAAATAGGAAAATTTCCCATGCTGCAGCGATTCTAGACTTTACAAAAGAACCTCTAAATTTTGGGGGGAACGAAAATTATCTTGCCATTAATTGCATTCTGTTCAATCGACGGAAGCGTGTTCACGAACTAATTAATTGCATTAGGTGCGTTTGGCGGGAAATTTGGGTTTCGGTTCATCCGCTCTTTGTTTTCTTTGTTTTCTCTTTTCATCATCCGCTCTTTGTTCTCCACTTTTTGTAATTTGGTGTTTCCTCTTGTAAATATAAGTTCGTTTTTTGTAAGTTGAAAGTTTTTTAGCCGCCAAAATCGACATTTTATTTTTAGTCGATGGATCGTCAAAGGAGACCGGCTACGGGACGTTCCCTGACGTTCTGTGGACTCTATGGAAGCACAGAAGTAAAAGAGGACAGAGTGGAGTGGATGTAGATGTCCTGTATGGTGAACAAGACACGTCCACCAACCGTGGAAAATTTGTAAAGGGATGAGTCTGTTTAAAATAGACAACGATTTCGCGCAAGCATGAAATTGATCAAAACCCAGACTGAACCCAACCCAAGCTATTTTCCCAAGAGAGCTTTGGGGAAGAGGTCTCAGGTGTAACCGCACCTAATAAGGCTATCTAACGAACACACTGTAGTTAGTTTATCACTGAATGCTGATGAAATGCTGGTCCTAAATACGTAAGTTTGAGGGAGCTTCTCGGCTTTTCGAACCGCGCGTAATCAAATGTAATACATTGTACTAAAATAAAACCGTATACGTTCGCATAAGTTCTGGCATTAATTTCTTGGATGTCATGACACATTTGCACGAAGCGTTGCAAAAATCCTCATGTGTTTTACATGGGCAGCCTTTTCGTTTCTTTCTGAAACGTGACTGAAACATTGGCCGGTCAGTTTTATTTTATGCCAGCAAAGCCAGCAAGTTATAAGGCTTGCCCGCCGTATCCCATGTTGTGTACTCGCTTCTAATTGGTCCAAAAACAATAAGCTTGACAGCAGCTACGTCATCGCTCGCACATGCGCCGAACCGTGAAACTCTCCTTTTAATCCATGGCATGAGCTCAAAGGTCAAATGACGATAGTTTTTATTGTCAAAAGATAGAGACGAAAACCCGGGAAAATTCACATTGGTTGTTGTGTTTATATTTCCTGTGAAGAGAACACTTAATATATCATTGCTATGCCTATGGGATTACCAAAGCAGATGTAGACCTGCATGATGAAATAATTCATTATTTGACTTCACTTCACAGAAAACCAGATAAGCTTACAGGTAAACTTAGATGATACTTTTTAGTTTACCATGCATATATACTGTAGATGGGAAGGCGCTACTGTGCCTCACAGAAAGATGCTTAGGAGCACTGATTCCTGTTATGGGCCACCCAGTAAAGTTCCTAAAGTTATTAGCTGCCTAGCTGGCCTGTACCTGAGACTGGTGACACCCTACACGGATCAGTGACTGCAAAGGTGATTCTTTAGACGTTTCGAAGGGCAGAGATCCTCAGGCTGATAGTCAGCCAAGGTGTGTTTCTTTTATTTTTAGACTAAATGATATTACTGCCGGCAAGCAATTCATAATTACATATCATAAAGTAATATATTTGCACACCATAAAATATAATTCTTTTGGATGTGTTTACATTAGTACCCTTGTTACCAACATTGGGCAAATTATGAGAACTCTCAAAAATTGAAAAGGCAGAGTTCAAAATAACTTATTGAAAATATTACAAAAATGACACTGAACGTTCCAAAAAAGGCCTCACATCTCCTTTAATGTTTGGCTGCCTAATTCTGTTCTTACAGTGCTGGAATCAGCTTTTGAGTAAAGTGGTGTTTGCCGCTTTTAACCAATGTCTCGCTCAAGTGTAATTTTACGCTTGTCAGTGAGAACTGTAAGGCCAAGACTAGGGCTGTATAAATTTGTGTTGATGCAGTTTCTGTTGTTGTGTAGGGTGGTACATTAACCGCCTTTTACCAGCACCTCTTTTGAGTGGATTATTATCAAAAAAGCCTCTCATTAAAGAGGAGATGCATAAATTTATACCTGCAAATTTCTCATGGAGAACATTTTAAATCATTCTCCGGAAACCCTTAACATAGACAAGGACAGTGCTTAATTCTTGTAACCAACAGAGGAGAAGCTCCTTTTGAAAAGAGGCATTTACCACCTATTTAACCAATAATTCTCTCAAGTGTATTATAACACCAAGCCAGGAAGTACATGTACACGGTGGTGATGCCAAACTTTTTTTGTCATGTGTCATTGTTTTGGTGGTATTTTCCCTACCTATTGAAAACATTTCATTTTTGTGGAGTATTAGGCCTCTCACTGAAGACGAGATGCGTAAATTTATACCAACAAATTTCAAAGAGAAGAAAAAATATAATTCACTCCTTGGAAAACAAGAGAAGACAACACTCATCCCAACAACAATGATTCAAGAGTTATTAAGCAAGAAAATGAATGCCTCCATAAAGGATTTTATGTACAGTAATCAATTAAAGAAAAATACTTTGAAATGTAGAAAGAATCTGAGAAGAAAAATGGTAGGCTGAAAACTTCTTTAGTTAGAAAGTTGGTTTTGAATGGTTTCCATAAAAAAGTAGCTAAGGAACATATTTCAGCTGAATCTACAGAATCTTAAAATAGATCCAAGTTTTATATTGCAAGATCTTGAAGGCGCAGTTGAGCTGGGTAAGGGATTAGGTTTGTAACTGTCTTTTTGAAGAAATTAAGATATTCTCCAGTATAAGCTGTGAAATACTAATTAAGTTGTGTACTACATCTAAACAGTTGAAAACAAATCATTGATTTTAGAGCAGTGTTGCCACATTTATCTGCCATTGATAAATGACATGAACAACAGTCAGAGGCCATTTTACATTGTCACTCAGTTCTATGGAAGACTTCAAACCAGTTACATTGAGAAACATTGTCTAAAATTAAAGATAGGGGGATATATTGATATCATGATTAGAAAGCTGGCTTCACATTATATTAAAGCGGCTTTGTCATGGCCTTTAATTTGCTATTTACATAACACTAAGAAAAATCATTTACAATAACATCAAGAATGACAACATTATTGTTAGAGGCTCTTCTAGTTTCTTCTCACCAGTGCTAATTGATTTTGGCAAAGCATGTTCAATAATTGTTAGTGCAAGGCAAGAAAAAAAACCTTTCACGGCAAGAAAAAGATAGGTGTTATAGAGAACATGTCCATATTGCATCTGAAGTTATAATATTATTAGAGGGACCTGTGGTCAATTGTTTGAGCGACGTGATGTATTGCTTTGGAGTGGTGATCGCAAGTCTTTACAGTTACCCTAAATTAAGACCGTCCACTTAATTAAAGAAACTAGCAAGGCCGTGTCTAAAGCCTGTGACAAGTAGATGCACTTCATCAGAGTTCCTTAGTATTTTGTTACCAAGATACCAGTATAGTGGAGTAGTTGTACATAAAAAAAAATTTGTTTGTTTCGATTTGGTGGGAAAAATTTCTACAAGGACATGAATTTGACAACATGTCTTCCACTAATGGCAAAAAATACTCCTACCAACTATCATGCAAATTATTCATTGATTTTCTAAATGCTTGCATGCTGATAGCAATGTTGGTGTAAATATGTCATGCAAATTAGAATATGAAAGGATTAATACATGTTATTCTCATGCATGCCTTTTTCGAAGGCCCTCAAACTTTGCTTTCTTGAGAAGCTTAATTTTTTTACATATAAGAAGAAGTAAAGAAGTATTAACAATAATAATATTAGCAATAAGTGATAAATATATCCATCCTTTCGGTATTATGGTCAAGGCATTCAAAGCATTTTGCACACTTGTTGAAAATAATAGAAGGAAACTCCGTCAGAGACAAAATCACAGTCCTTAGTATGTCTGGCAAATGCTTATAATTAATTGTGACATTGGAAAGGGAAATGTATGCATAGTAAGCAAGGTTGTCTTTAAACAATTTGTGTGAAAGTCCTTAAAAACATTTTTTTGGTGTAATAATTATTATGTTGTGTATCCAGCTGTTGAAATTTACTGTGTCTGTAAGCTCGCTGATAAAAGGATACATGCATTTATAAGTTCATGTTCATAGAAGTGATTGGAATTTAAGTCACTCAAAGCACCACTGTTACATTATAAGTCAAGGACCTGTACAGCCACTCAAGTATAACAACTTTGATGACACTATTTTCCTTGTTACCAGATTGTAGCTGAATTTGAGCACATCTTGGGCATTGACACAAGTATTCTTGCCTCATTCCATGACAATTTCTCCCAAGCTGCAACAGCTAATCGCTCTTGGGAAAGCAAACGTTCCAGGATGAGGTAGATGAGGTATGTGAGAGCACACTGGGTAAGGCTGATTTGCACAGAATTGTTTTTACAGTTAGCCCAGTTCTGTTTATCTCATCATCACCTAAAGTAAACTTCATATACCAAAATTAAACTGAGGAAGTGTATTCCACAGATTAAATGATGGAACTGCAGAATAAAAATACATCCACCTTCCCAATTATTCTAAAATTAAGGTAGAATGGTGGAAATTCATACCATCGTCATGCCTCAATTAGTCCTACTAAGGCTAAACACAATTAGGCTAAATATTAGGCCCAAGTTTTATGTTCTGGGAGGTGTTTTTCATCATATTAATTATAATGAAACAACAACTAACTTCTTGCAACAAATATAAATTACATAAAAACAGCAGAAAAATAGCTTATAGTGATTTAGGCAAAAAAACCTACTCAGAATAGTAAAAGTGGAATTAGCTGAGTAGTTACAAAAATTAACATGCTTTATCTGAGTTGTAACCCTTAAGAGTCAGACAAAAAAAAGCAAACAAGTACTGATAAGAAAATAAATATAGTAATTTAAGACAGAGAATAAGAAAACAATTTAAGACAGAAAATAGAAACCATTCCAGCATTCCACAGTTGACAACATGTTTCTCCAAATTATTCACCCTACCTAGACTATACATATAACTACAAAAGTGGTACTTAATCTGACTTTCAGAGATGCCTATTTTATTTTACGACTCCTTTCTTTCAGAGGTTACCATGGTTCCGCTACCTTTCTTGCCTAAATCAAAGACATAAATGCCCAGCTACAGGCTTTTGTGCACTTTCTCCCTGTAAGTACAATATAATATCAAATGTATCAGAAGAACCTGACTGTAAATTCACACCATAGGTCATTTAAAATACCTATACACATGGTACCTGAATTGACCCAGCTGAGACATAATTATTAGAAAAAAGATTTCTTATAATTTCATCATCTTTAATATTCCCTTTGAATGATAGTTGTGATAAAATCATGTTATTTAATTATTACAATGGCTACCCTTCCTTTCAAGTACAGATTTGGTTTGCTTCATTCTTCCCTTTTTGAGTTACAGTGTACCTTCATTATTGATAATGACAGCTCATAATAATGACAACACTAACCAGCAGTATCTTTTTTTCTTCCCTAGGGAAAAGGACTATCAATGAAGTGAGGGAGTTGGCTTTGTCAAGGTAACACCCTTTCCCTTTTCTCATCAAGGAGGGAAGCCTTGAAACTTCCCCCAATCTGAGTTCCACCCAGCTGCTGACAAACAGATGATTTGTTCCTTCACTAGCAGTCTTGTGGAGGCAACACTTGGGCTGCTAGGTTTTTACTATTTTTTTATGTTCAATTATCCTGTATGTCTAAACGATTTTATTTATATTTGTAAAAGTGTATTCTGCAAATCAGTGATAGCAGGTGGAAGCTACCTGCCTCTGTCATCACTTTGGTGAATGAAATTGATAGATTGCCCAAGCTTAATGTTTAAATAAGTCAGGATAAGAGATTAGGATGTAGCTGTATGTGTCACTGCTGGGTAGCATTTTCACCACTGGAGTTACTGTAAGTTTCTAGAATAGGATGACACATTTTGAACACAATTGCTGCCTTTTGAGAAATTATTTTCCGTTATCAAATGTGATAGAATGTTTGTAGACAAAGATAATGTCTTGCAGTGTCATCAATCAAGCTTAAAACTCATTTGAGGATGACAGCTGTAAAAAGGATCCACTGTGTGGGTGTATGACTTAGAACATTGAGATTGTGTAATGATTTCAGTTTTAAAATTTAAAACAAATGCCTTGTCAATAGCCTATGTAATAAAGAAGAGGATCTCAGCAGCCACTGCATTGGCACATACCCTTTAGTCACAGTGACCCAGTGGTTCATTCAACCATATATTTCCTGGTTTGAGAAATGTCAGTCGCTTATTCAGGGTTGCCACAGTCAGGAAAAAACAGCGGGAAAAACAGATTTTTTTCAAGCTACTCAGTCAGGGAAATTCTGAATTCTGACTGAAAGTCAGTGAAATCAGTGAAAGTCAAGGAATTTTACTTTTGATTAGCCACTAGGTTAGTGGAAAAGTTAATCCTTGTTGGTAAATGTGTGCTTTCAAAAAAACTCTTTAAAGGAAGTTATTTCTGTGGCTTCATTGCTGCCTTTAATGCCCAAGGATTTCTCTTGGATGGTCAGCGAAAATTGGGCTTTGGTCTGTGAAAAATTAGGGAAAGGTCAGGAACTTTTTTCTGTCCCAACGAGTGGCAACCCTAGTAATGTCCATGTATGCTCTTTTTGTGGACATATAGAGCTTTTTCATTGAACAGATAATAATGCATTTAGTACTAACTCAGTTTCCTGAAAGTTTCATGTACTCTTCCTTCTGAGTGGCATTTACTCAAAATAAAGTGTATTGTTGATGACATTCCCTTGAGTGATTTTACCCAATATGAATAATAATTTATTCGCTTACATGTACATTGCGCATTTTCCATGACAAGATGATCAAATGCGCATTACAATAATTACAAAAGCACAATATGTATGATGAGGGTAATTTACTCAAACATTGAGTAATTTAATTTACTCAAACACATTGAGTAACCTGACATTTTACTCAAAATAAGCTGTTATTGTGGATGCACTGCGATTTTGTGCTTTTACTCGGTATTTTGAGTTACTCAAGTGTTGAGTTGTTTTACTCACGCATGAGTGACTTTCACTCATACCATCGAGTACATTTTACTCAATACCAAAGCTTCAATTTACTCACTATTTAGTGTCATTGTGGATGCAACGTTTTACTCAATTTTTTTTTTTTTTTTTTTTGGGGGGGGGGGGGGGTTCAACTCGGCTTTTTTTGCAGTGCAACCGAGGCAGCAACAGAAAATCAATTCTTCATGAAAAACTAACCCGTTAATATCCGTTGCAGCTTGTCAGTGTATCAGTCGACACTTGAATCGCTGGTCAGTTGCTGGAACATTACAGGCAGAGCAACACCGACTGCAACACATAAAACATAGAGGAAAAAAATCCTTTCGAAGGAGTCACTTATTTGGGAGGCAATAAGATTAAAACAATGTGCTGATCCATGCCTGACCACTTCTAAAATAATTATTGAAACGAAACACAACAGGAACAAAATTGTCACGAAGTTGAACAGGGGAGAGTCTCTTGTCCAAGGGTTAGCTCTGATGTGGTAGATAAACGTAAAAATTCTTTTAGCAATCCACAGCATGACAAGCAACAGAAGGATGCTGGCGAAGGCGGAAGCTATTTGAAAACCACATAGCTCTTCCGGGAGAATGAAACAGCCGACCCAGAGTATGATTCCAGAGGTTAGAATTCCAGCCATTAACGTCGCCAAAATAGCCACCTCAGCAGACAATTCGTATTTAAGGTACACAATATTGTGATATCTTATGGCCAACATCGCCAGAAGATTGTAATCCATGAGAAATCCTGCTGAAATCATCAGAACATTGTTTGCGTTGCAGCAGTTTAGTCGATGTTGTTTACTAAATGCTTTGAAGGATTCGTCTACGTTCATATTAAGGATTGCGAGTTGAAGGATGAACTGAATCATCATAGTTGGTCTGCATTTCTGGAGAATTGTGGAATTTGTTTTGTCTCTGAAGCAGGTTACCAACATGCGTAAATTAAGTAAAGCTCCCAAGACATGAAGCGCCATCAGCATGAAGAAACTTGTATCGCTGGCCATAGTTATTTCAAGATATCTTTTATAATATCGATCCATTACGAAGCACTTCAGCTCGGAAAGGCGATCAATATATAAACTTTCAGTTCTCAGGGTGCGTGAGGCTGAGCCACAGAAGGTGTGATTGGAAACTAGAATTGATAAAACTCCATATGGCACAGTTCGCTACCAATATTAATTAACCTCGAGGTGAGGTGAGACCCTGAGAACGAGATTATTCAACCGGTGACCAAGCAGTAGCCTGCGTAGCAGTCGTTTCCGCATTGGGCAAAAGGACTAAAAAAGTAGGAGCGGGGGGGGGAGGGGCCCTCCTCCCCCCGCTCCTACCTTTTTGCTCTTTTTGCCCAATGCCCTCGTGCGTCTTTCGTGCTTAAAGGAAACGGAAACGACTGCTACGCAGGCTAACCAAGCAGTTATTTTCCTGTGCCCTAACTATTAGAGCGAGGCAACCCCGATGGCTGCAAAACGTACGGTCTTTGTGATGCTAAATAGACCTTAAGAGATAGTTCATGTACAGATCCAATGTAAAGCACACAATTACTAGAATTCATTTCGCTTTCTTTTCAAAAGCAATTCTTGTGTCCTGGTGACAATAGCTTCTCCGGTTTAGAAGCAAGAGAAAACAAGAGACTGGGGGACTTGCAATCAAATGACGCCATGAATGAATGAATGTAAGCACTATCACATTACTAACTGGGTGCCTCACTCTAGACTATTGGGGATTACTGTAGACGACAAACTCACATGGACCAAGTGTTAGGAGGGAAAATCAATAAACTATTGAATTTGTGTACTTTTGGGTTTCTTGTTATAGATTGACAAATTATGTTTTGGACCGTTGTGCGCGTATAAAATAAACAATTTTAGCACGTAGACATCAGGCAATTATTATCCCGTTAGCAGTTTGAGTTGCTTATTTTGCCCGACGTGGACGTCGAGTCTTTTAGGGAAGGCGTATGTTAGGGAAATTTTGGTTGATATTTATCGTATTCGTACTCGAATTTATAGGGAATATTGCATATTTATCCAAGCATATTTTGTGGCTTAAGATTGTGTTATTATTGGTTGTATATCATATATCGTTCAATTAGTAAGAGCAATGGTGACCTTAGTTTCCGTTTTAGCTTTTCAGTGATTTGCCAAGTTGTGCAAAAGATCTTGAAAACCTTATCATAATTGTTACTTAAGGGAAATAAGCTATGCAAGGAGATATTTTTAAATTATCTTCGTAGACCTGAATAAGGTTAATCAACTTTAAGGTTCTAAAAGTGTTGCTTGAAGTAAATATGTTTCGTTTCAAATGAAAACTCTTGAAATGAGTTCCGTCCTGTAATTACGTTTTCTGGAGTATTCAATAGGAATAATCAACAACTTGTTAGTTTATCTTTAAGCCTTTACATATCCCGCTCCATTCTGTGTATGAATAGCTCAACCTTTTAGTTATAAATACTAGGTGTATTCAACTAATGTTTGCCAGCTTGCCCACTGGTCCAAGCTCTCTGATATATATAAAGTTTAACTAGCCACCATTATGTTTAAGATAAATTCTCACTTAGCACCACCATGTATGGAATTCATGACAAAGAGTCGCTCGACCACACATAATCTAAGAAATACGAATAATTTAGCCATTCCTTTTTCTAATACAGTGTAGCTACTATATGAAAAACTCTATCGCGTACCGAGGTGCCGTCATCTGGAATCTCCTCTCACCGCTTTTAAATGGCACAGGAATCAAGGCCTTCACGAAGAAGGCTTAGCAATCATCAGATCTTAGAGAACTGAACTTTTTAGCCGAGTCGCCTTCCACCATACAACATGGACACAGATTTTGTATACTTATGATTAGATTTTGTACTTATCTAGGATATGGATCAAGAAGTAGAGCGAGGGTCAGGATATTTTGAATGTTGTTATGATCTTGTGATGTAAATACCCCGATGCTATTTCAATTACTTGTAATATTGTAGTATGCAAATTAATTACTGATTTTATGATGATAATGGTGGTAGTTTTGTATTTTTATCTTTTTCCTTTTGGCACGGCCCCATAAACTTCCTAGCTTTAATTTCTCCCCTTGGATAAATAAAGTTTATTGTTTTGATTAATTGATGAAATTGTCCTGCAGCCTCGAGGCTTGCTACTAGGAAAAAGTGAAGATTTTCTAAGTTTTGAGTCTGTGTATGGAGTGCTCATGTGTTTCCATTCAGGTAAAAGCTACTTTGACTACTTTCAAGCGTCGCGCTTTGTTTTCAATCAGTTAATGATTTGACTCCGATACAAACACATTCATACTGAGGACGCTGGTTCAACATGTCTTTCTTTGTAAGCCACTCCATGTGAATATGATTCCACTTGAAGCCGACCAGTCAGTACTCGGCTGAGGATCGCTGAGCGAAGGGAAAGAGAATAGAAAGGCGAACTTTTATTATATTTCACACTTTTAAACTTTTATTTAGATGACTTCAAGACAACTAAACACCGTTTTAATATTCGGCGACGGATGACAGTTTTCCATGCTAATTAAAAATATCAAAGAACATACTCTTATTCCTATAATGTTACTATAGCAACTGCCAGCTTCCTGCCGATGTTGAAATCTAAGATGGAGGCCACTCCATTACCAAGAAGGCTCCGGGGATTGGCAGTCCCTCAAGATGTAGGCAACCGAGCGAAAGCTAAATACTCAATGTTTTCTCGCCTTACGCATGTACAGTGATAATCGGATCATCTGTTATTAGTTCCTCGTCAGCGCTAGAAACAATCAACTCATGAAAAATTACAGGTAAAGAAATTCCAACCCCAAAACACATTACAAACAAGTAAAAAACCCTTTCATAGAACACAACTTTTTCGAAGTCTTCAAAACTGACGTTCGAGCCGATGAGGTCGACAAGCAATGTCAAAACAACACAAAACAAGAATGAAAAGGTAAGGCAAGCACTGGTCTTGTTTTTGCTCAATAGACTTAACAGATTGCCAGATGATTCCACCGATGTCTTCATTTTTGTTTCAATGTACTCAGGACTCGAGCAGATCTGCCAGACGATCGACAGCATGAGAACCAACAGCAACGAGCAGGCGACGGTCGTGGCCATTTGCGATGCACACAGCTCTTCCAACGTAAAAAATCCACCCCAAAGGAAAAGACTAGTTGTAATGATTCCAGCTGTCAATGTTCCCAGCAAGGCTACCTGAGGAGCTAGCGCCCGTTTAAGACAAACCACAGAGTGATACTCGATGGCTAGCATCCCCAGCAAGTTATAAACCAACAGGAAACCCAATAGAATGATGAGAACACTGTTGGGAGTGCACCAGTTCTGTTCTTTCATGCTGAACACGAACGTTTTCAGGGACTCTTCAGCGTTCAGTGCAAGAAGTGCGATATGAAGCACACACTGGAAAATCATAACAGCTCTGCAGTTTTCAAGAACAGCATACCTGGCTTTGTCCTTGAAGCAGCTTGCTAACATTCTTAAGTTAAACAACACTCCGACGACATGGAACGCCATCAGGAAGGAACAGGTTGCGTTCATGGTTGATGCTGTCGCTCCAAACGTATTCGTGAGATCCTTACTGGGCAGAACCTTGTTTAGCGACTATCTTTACGATTACTAATATATCGTGAGAAACGAAACAACCATACAATATTGATTGATAACTTGAGCACTGCCATCGATCTGCACGGAATGCTCCTGTTCATAATACGCAACCTACTAAGCAGCTCTAAACACTTACAAGATGAAAACTCCTTCTAATACCTGTTACAAACAGCTTGCCAAGTTTACAAAGACTGATCAAAGCAGATCGCTTTCTAAAGGGAACTGTTGAAATATTTGTCATATTATGACCGAGACTCCCGATCGGTTGCTTCCAATACGAATTTGCATGATAATTACTGCCGAGTTAAAAGCAATTCCATGTAGCTAGTTAATTAAGGTCTGCTGGACGCCGAATATGGAAATTGTTATACCAACCTCAGAAACCTTAGCACGACTGATCATCAATTTTCCACCGGGATTAAAACTATTATTATAAATAAATTTGAAAACAGAGCCACACCATGAGCAACATAACACGAGTGTTCAGTGTCCATTAGTTATGAGTGATTTATAGATCATTTAATGTTGGGCACTTGGCAAAGTCTTTGCATGAAAATGTAACCTTGGGCATACACACGACATGTCCAGTTTACTGAGAAGAGGATTTTATTAACTGTCGACGAGCTAGAAGTGACAGCTTATCACAAGTCTAGGCCTCAAACGAAGTGATTAAAAAAAAAAAAAAAGAAAGAAAGAAAGTTGGTTGGAAAATTGGTTGCTATGTTTACTCAGGAAGTTCGTCTACAGCTTCAGTAAACGATCAATCTCCCAACCAAGCAGGATTTAGCCATTTAAGCGAAACGTGCGCTAGTCTTTAAGAAGTGGATAATAGTTCTTCTGGATGATAATTGCAAAGGACAGAGACAACAATAGTGAGGCGTCCATTTGAAGTATTGTACTGTCATTTGACATAAGGCAAAAGTATCGGTCACGCGAGTTTAGACACGGCATGCTAATTTTAGCATTCTTCCCAATTTTCGGCACTTAAACGGTTTTGGCCGTACGTTTGTTTCACTGGTTTGCAAGAATGAAGACTAGTCTCCAACTGAGAGTAGGTGCAAGTTGTAGACCTGTAAACTTTATCCGACGTTAACGCTGGCACTAATATCAGTAAGTGATATTTGGGGTGCAAGAATCAGTATTCTGTTCTATTCCAATTTAGGAAAAACAGCTCAACTCTCTCAAGTAACGCTAATTATATCGTATTCCATGAGAAAAAATCTTGATGCCTTTCCTGATTCTGTTATCGGATGCATACGAACGTCAGTGGCACACTATGGCTTTCATTCTGAAAACGGAATAACTTAGAAAAGGATGACCGTATGCCCCTGTTCCAAAATGATGTTCGTCCATCGACAAGATAAAGACCACTGGTTGGCTGGGTGATTACGAAGGTGGCTTATTAGTCCAATCTGGGCACGGAACTCTCTGCCACAGATTGTGCACTTTGGGAGGCTGGTTGACTGGGTGGAAGAGCTAGCAGCTGTCGCTTTCCGCGCTGTCCGTTTGCTTTTAGCCGTGGATCTGACACGCTGTTCAGCTGAAAAGGCTCCACTACTGATCTGGCTGCGCCATGATGGTCGGTTACAGGCAAGGTCTTCCCAGGCTTCAACAGGAATTTCTAAGCTCTTTAGGGTAGTCTTGAGGCTGTCTTTAAAGCGGAGGTTGGGTCGTCCAACTTTGAACTTTCCTTCTGCCAGTTCCCCAAACAGGAGCACCTTGGGGATTCGCTGGTAATTCATGCAAAGGAAATGTCCAGCCCATCTTGCCTGTACCTTCTCTAAGAGAGTGTGTATGCTGGGCATGTTGGCGCGGGAGAGGACATCTGTGTTGGGATTCGTTCCTGTAATTTGATTTTCGTTGGCTTGCTGCGACAGGTTGTATGGAAATGGTTCCGCTGTCTGGCATGTCTGCTGTAGTCGGTCCAAGAAAGCGTATCCCAGAAAGCCTATCAGTACTAGCTTGCATTGCCTGTTTACTGGTCGCATTGATGGCACAGTCATCGATGAAAAGGAAATCTATAAGACTAGCTGTTTTTTTCACATTTGTTACTGCTAGCAGTCAACGCTGATTGAAGATCTTCCCGTCTGTCCAGTACTTGATGAGCATTCGGCCTTCATCGCTGTCGCGGAAGGTATAAGTGGGCATAGCAGAAAATTGTAAACATGATGCTAAAGAGTGTCGGTGATAGTACGCAGCCCTGTTTCACTCCCTTTCAGTGTCACTGGGAAGGCATTTGATGCTTCTCCATTATCCTGCACGCAGGCCGTCATGCCATCGTAGAACTGGTGAGCATTGTGATAAACCTATCTTGACATCCAAACTTGGCCATTATCTTCTAGAGACCCCCTCTACTAACAGTGTCGAAGGCCTTTGTAAGATCGACAAAGGTGGTGTTCTTGGCAATTCTCCTGGAGCTGTCTAGCTGCAAAGATCACGTCCACTGTGCCTCTACCAGTGCGGAAGCCACACTGACTCTAAGAGAGATGTCCCTGTTAGAGGTGTTGTATGAGGCGGTTGAGGAGGACTCTGGCGAGGATCTTGCCACGGTGGACAACAGCGATATACCCCGGTGATTGTCACAGGACTAGCGGTTACCTTTTTCTGTAAAGGTGTACAATGGAGGCATCCTTGAAGTCCAGGGGTATGAAACTTTTCTCCCACATGCAAAGTTCAGGCCAAGCCTCGCAGGATGCAGAATGATTGGCTCAGCAAAAAAGCACAGGAAATCCAGGGCTTTGCTGATAGGGAAGACCTCAAGCGACTCTATGACGCCCTAAAAGCTCTAGAATAGTACCAAAAGAATAGCACCACCCCACCCCCGCCTAAACCTATAACCTAATTTTCAGAAATTATAATTTATTGCCACCTGTTACCTCTAAATCAGTATCAGTGCAATTCTTTAACTGATACTATGAAGTGAAGCAAATTTTAGGATCCTTCTTAGTTTTCATTTCGTTTGCAAATATTTTGTTAGGGCAGGCGTGGATCAACGTTTCCAAGAAATTTAAGACTGTTTTTGTAGACAGGTTTGCCATGCTCACCTCTTCGCCAACCAGAGTGGTTGTCTTTTATCCATTTCCTGAGACTGGTTGGCCTGTTGGTGTGTTGTGGTTTTCCTAATCACTTTTGGAAATGCCATCTGCAACTCTCTGAGTTCCAATTGTAAACGTGTTTACAACACAAGATAAATTTAGGCGCGCTTACGCAGCCAGGCTGAGTTTATACAGTTCAGTCTATAGTGTAGATGGAAGAAAAAACCCAGGCAAAGAAAATGAAAGGGTAACGAATTCCTTCCGTCAACCATGCTTTGTAGGGAATGTCTTCTGGGTCGGCTTGACTATAACTCTGCCAGACAAGTTAACCTTTACTGTTAGTGTAAGCGTTAGACAAAGACTGTGCAGTGAAGAAGATTTTTGGCAGTTTTGCAGAAACTCAGAGTCAGAATCCCAATATCTCTTCTGTAAAGCCACTGAAGCGAGTGCTTAACACATATAGTGAACAATCCTCTTTTCATCAACTTCGAATCTGTATCTTGACAACTTCACTTTTTAGGTGCGAGATTGGCTGTAAATAGAGGTTTGTACTTTTTTCTCCGTGAGCGAGGTCCATCTACTCATCCTTTCTTATCTCTCCTGATGATACTCATTCGCCTATGAAGACCATCACGTTACTTGATCAGATTCGAAGAAAATTTAGTGGTAAATTGTACCGACCGAACAAAGTCTGGACATAAATTTTTAACCCGTCAAGCTTCTTCAGGAGGGAGCAGAGATGACTCCATGTTGCTTTCATCTCTAGCCCCAGTATCAACATGAATATTCTCGTCACTGTTCTGCATGCATTTCCTAGGGTACCAGTTGGGAAGATTTCATTAAACATCCAGCATCTTAGATTTGGTGACCAATCCTTTATTTTCTTGACCTGTATGATTGAAAAAGTGATGATATAGTAGGGAGAACTGAACTCCTAGTCACCGTTGAGCCTTAAGGTGCTTATTAAAGGGCTGTGCTTCTTAATACCGAGGCATTTTGCACAGCTTATGACAATGCGGGAAAAGCAGTTCTTATCATGCAGTGGATATTGGAATTCAAAAAGAAAATTGGGGTAACCACACATTCTTCGTAGGCAGATCTCGGAAGGCAATTGTTTGTTTACTCTATGTTGTAACTTGCATGCCCTCTAATCAGAGTTTATATACCAATGTGAAAGCATTCTTTTGATCAGGGCTTGGTCGACCATGGCCGACGGTTTCAACTATGTCTAAACGATCTTTTTAAGAATCGTCCATCTAGCGCCCTCTCGATGCATTTTTCTTCCTGACTGCAAAAAGCAACAAACGTTTTAATTTACTTCCAGCTCATAGTGAATTTTAGTATTTCTTTGCCGGCTTCCCCAACCCCGCCATGCAATGTTGAGCCCGTGTAAGAAAAAAGGCCTTGTGGACTTCAACATTGTGTTGACTTCTTTGGTCAGTCACACTAAATTAGCAAAGTTAACCTTCGAGGTGCTTTGTAGCATTTGTTCCAAGGTCTTTTTGTTCACCATTGCGGCTCTATGATGTTATCTTCCTTCAGTATGAATGCAACTGATTATTAGAATTTTAAATTAACAAGTTTAATTTTGAAAATGGGTTCGCCCTGAACTTCTCCCACTCTAACTTTTCAATTTGTCTAAAACTCTGCAATGTGGCCACTCAAAATGTACCGAGCAAACAGTATTGTCATGGGTTGTCGGTTACTTTGTTTCTCGATATTGTTTAACTTATTTATTTGTTTGTTTGTTTCTTTTTGAACTGCTTTTTTGTTGTGGTTCTTAGATTGTTTGTTGGCTTGTCTTCCCTTATTTGTCTCTTTTAATAGTTTGAAATTAGGAAACCTCTAGAGAGAACCTTCAACTCATTAAATGCAAAAAGGGTATTTTTTCGCTTAGGGGAATTTATTGTTCTTGAACATACACTAATGAATGGATAACAATTTTTAGTGTTGATTAGTATACATGGCAGTGTAAAATTACTGGCATGTCCTTAACTTGTTTACAGAGTGCTTTAAGATTACAAAGTGCTCCACTTAAAATGACGTACTCACTCAGGCTCCCAAAAGGCCTTATGGCTCCACTAGGCTCACTCTAGGACTTCATTTAGCCACAATCAGGATTTTTGACGGACTCCGGACTCCATGGCATATATTTTGGACCCTAGAGCTTCAAAGAACCCCTTCTCCTTCTTCGCCTTCCCTCCCCTCCCGCCGCCCCTTTGGGACCCTGCGTATTGACGTTAACTACAAACTGAGGTAGTCAAACGGACTTCCTGGCAAAAATTTTGCAAAACAGAGATTGTTAAGTCATGAAAGTTATGCAAGCCTAACAGTTGCAAGCTCACTTTTACATCAAACCGCTTGTGAAAATTTTTCTGGCCATTATGCGCGGCTAGTTTCTAATTACATAAAGAAAAACTCTCGGTTATGTTGAAAGATAATAACACTGAGGAAAATTTTCAATGCGCCTTCTCTTTGTGGAGCTGACCCCGGCTGTCGTTCATCCTTGGCAAGTGCCTCTGGCCTTTCTTGATCATCTTCATTCCTGTCTTCATTATACGTTTCAGACGCTTGTCTTCGTGTGGTAAATCATGCTCCAGCATCTTTTGACGTAATTTTTCCTTCATCCGCCTGACGTCATTGGGGTGAAGGGGTCCTCCGTTGCCGTGGTGACGCTTGTGGAACTCTTTATGATGCATACGGTGCGCGTGGCGTTTAGCCTCATCCTCGTGCCATTTACGATGAGGCCCGTGTCTTTTGTGGCCTCGTTTTTCCTTCCCCGCAATGTGAGCCTCAACCTCTGCGTCATTTTTGACTTTCGCTTTCGGCTTGGCTTCATCCTGAAACAAAAACAAAATTCGTATCACTCTTTTGATCCGTAAAGCTGAAGACACCTTGTCAAGAGTTTTGTTTGCGCATCTTGGAACATCAGTAAGTTAACTGCTGAGGTAATGCCGGGAACCTTTTTCAACCTTCCCCAGTCTAGAGGAGGTTAACAACAAGCACTTGACAATTGAATTTTGCGTGTTCATGTTCGTAAAAGCAAATTTTAGTATGCAAATATGATAACAGCATTTAGCATGCCTGTTTTCAAGTTATTGGTGACGAAACAGTTTAGCTATAGACCCTTATCTCGCCAACTTTTCAACAACATCTTGGAGTTGGAACTGTTTTGAAACATATGCGCTAGAAAGGAGGCCTATAAAGACAGGATTATCGTCAAACTCGGACTGAAGCAATAACTATCGTTATCCTGTTGGTTTTGGAGTTTTGCTGTGTGCAAGCACCTGCTTGCCAAACTTTTGGAGTTTCACAACATGAGCCCATCTTATTTTTGCTATGTGCAGCTCAGTATTACCATTAGTTCATTATAACCTTTCATTTCGTGTGAAGCTCAGTATTACCATTAGTTCGTTATAACCTTTCATATCGTTCATAACATATTTCAAGGTTTCCTTCGTTTTGAACACAATTCTGTACATTGAATGAAAGGGTTGAAAATAATATGAAAAGAAGCTACTGGAATACTAAAACACGATTTAGTACACCCAAAAATGCAAACTGCTATTGAACAAATATTGTACAGTGTATCGCCTCATGTGAAATCAGATCATGTAAAATAAGAACATAAAAGTTGTTCCAGCAAAAGTCTGTACCAGTCAACCAATTTGTCACTGACAGTCAGTTTTAACAAGTTGTCGACAATCGTTAAATGTCAGGCCTTAAGTTGTTCAGAGGGTGTTAAACGCCAACTCAAGCTTAAAACCAGTGAGTTCAAAGTGTTTACCACGGTCTCTCTATTTTGTTAAAAGGTTTTTCTACTGCTAAACTTTCCAAGTATAGTTTGAAAGCAATCAGACTCGAAATTTAGGTCGAAACGAATATCCAGGAAACTACTGATTTGTATTGAACAATCACGAAAACAGAATTTAGAACTGAACCTAACAATGATTTAACGTAACCCTCCTTTAAACAACTGGACCTTCCTAAGAAGCACTAAAATACTGAAGAATGTTCAACCGTAAGCCATTCATGTTAGCCGCCTTTTAAGGGCCTTTTCTGACACAATTAACTGTAGCGACAACAGACAATATGAGAATTTAGCCTAAAGCTCCTTGATTTCGTATCAGTAAGATTAGAAGTCTAAACCATTTTGTTCAGTAAAAGTTGGTTCATTCACCGTGATACTAAAGACGAATCAGTGGAGCGCTTGACAACATTTGCAATAACCCTCAACAAGAAAAGGCTTTTGTAGACTATGTCATCATTTTATTGAGTTTATCGTGATTATGAGAGCATTATTCGAGCATTTTAATGGAGTTTTTTCCTGGAAAAGGTTTTTTTCTGAGAAAATAAAAGTACATTTAAGAGAAAATGGAAAATAGAATTCGATGAGGATTTTCAGTTACAATTCAAACGCCAAGAAGCTGAGCTCTAATCTGAGCCTAGTAGAGAATGAGGAACGGTATTAGGTTTGAAGAGTCAAAGACGGTAAAAGTTTGTAAAATTTGCTTTGATCTTTCCTTTCGCTTCAGGTTAATTGTCCATTTTTCCCACTAAAATTCTCGGCCTTCCCGAAAAGGTCACTAAAATGCTCGGATGATGCTCACTATACACAAGTGTATTCTATTAATTCTACTGGCAGTAGACTGATCAGTATATTTAGAATAAACGTCGATATAATAATCACTATCAAAGCATTTATTTTATTGACTTTTTCGGCTAGACCAAGCATTTTAGTGGGAAAAATGGAGCATTAACCTGAAGCGAAAGGAAAGATTAAACTTAGACTTGCCTCAACTTGTCTTCTTATGCGCCGAAAGATTGACCGCGGGCGACGATTCAAACGGACTTTGAGAAGGTCTAGATTAAACCAAGCAAAATATCCTTGTTTATACTTAAGAAGGTTATTTTTAGTGTCAGCGCCGTTTTCTCTCCAGATGAATGATCCATCAACTGTGCCTGTCACTTAGGGAAAGTCAGTTCAAGTGTTTCTCGGGCGACGTGGCGTCAACCAATTCTTTCTTCCGTTCAGATTGGCTTTGAATGCTCTCAGAGCGCAAATTCAGGTCAAATAAATGAAGTTTTATGGGAAAGGTTACGTTTATTGTTTTAAGAAGGAAAATACAACTAGTAGAAAGAAGATACAAATATAAATAAGTAGCATAGTTTTGGTCAAAGATCACTGAAAACGGAGCGAAATGTGCCAATCAAGATCCAGGTTGAAACAAAACAAGGCATAAACATCCGGCTAATTTATGTAGAAAGTTCACGTACAGATCATCAAATATGTTCCATGTCTATTAGTTGTTCCAATCCCGTTAACTTAAAATTGATCTACGCCTCAATATTTGAATTACTTAGCTAAAGGGTAGGTTGTACTATATTGTTGATACCGGGTGACCATTACATCCTCAAGGCGCAAACCACTCATAACCACCAACTTTTCACAGCAGCTCATCCAATATTTTTAAACGCCTCTGATCTTTTTATAACTTGAATAATCCGTTCTTTAATTAGGGGTTCTTTGTTGCGTTTGCTTACATAATCAAAGACTGATTATCGCTAAACAGAATATCTTGCTGCTGCAAAACAGGGATCATTCACATTTGAGGGTACCATATCGAGAACTATATCGGAGTATATTTTAGGGCAATCGATAACCTAACTGTCGCCACTAAAAAACTTATCAAGAACTTAAACTAATCAATATACCTACACGCGTCAATTATCCTACAAACTGACTTGACAAACAAGATTCCTTTCAACATTTTAGCCGTTTCTGCATCGCCTTTACGCTGACTTTGTTGACAACTTATGTTTTTATGTTACCCATCAAACGATCGCCATAAAGCCCCCCTTGGCCTTCCAGACCGCAGACAGAAGGAATGAGAATAAAAGTATATGTAAATGGAAATATGTCTTCAGACCTTTTCACTTTTGCACAAACTCATGCCTGCTCAATAAAACGCATTAACAAGTTGCATTTTGCAAGGACTGCCGCTCACCATTTCTAAGATTTCTTCAAAAACTTTCTCATCTTGACGTTCGGCGTACTCGCAATATTCGTACTCTCTAAAGAGAACGTTTTTTGTGTCGGAAAGTACTGAAAGAGTCTCACAAGCGTAGGTCAGTTGTAGTCGATTGCATTTGCATAAAGTTCTCTCAGTGTCATTGCAAACTGACCATAACCGTCTTATCCATGTGCGTTTTGATTCACACATAAAGTGAGCTTAATGTTTCACAAAAACAGCTACTGTATTTACTGTGAGTAGAAATGAGGCGCACAATTGAATGATAAATGCGTTGCGCAAAATAACTTCACTGTATTGCTTTCGTAAACAGATTACGAAGCGACGAACCCTTTCAAGCATGCCGAATACCAGAAAAGGGTAGCGCAATTTTTTGCTGAAGTCTAGTAAATCGGCTTTCGCGCTGTTTCATTGTTAGCTCATAGACTAGAAGCGATCTTTCAACAACGAGTAACTGCCGTTTGAAATATTGCTTGGGCTGTTGTGAAAAACGGATCTTACACACTGAATTTCCGTAATGTAAAACAACTTCAAACATAATTGTCCGCGTTCGAGCCAAATCTCAAAACGCTAGTTTTAACATCTGGCGCGTTCACCGAGTTTTAACAGCAAGCAGCGGGTTTCTATAGTCACTTCGTAACTAACTAGGGACCCATTCTGTTTCTAAGCAATTCACTTAGTTACTATACCTGTATCGGAGTGGCGTCGTTATTGACGTGGGTTTCACCGACATTTGCTTTTGAGGCTCGATGCGCTTCTCGCATCACTTTATGCTTGGCAATGTGCTCTCTCCGAGCTTCCCGATCATGCTCGACTCTGGATCTTTTGTGCTCTTTTCGTCCTTTAGCAAATGCGAACGAAACGCAGACAAGAAACAGCAAAGCGATACACAAGAACTTCATCATCAAGACCTGTTTCCCACAACTTGACAAAGAACTCAAGTCTTTAAAATATTCACGCAAAGGATAATTTATTACGATTTTGACTGACGCAGGTGCAACTTGAAAAGAGCCTCTGGGATTACGTCACATCCGAAAATTATGGACTTTGCCTTTTAAGTTTGCCGACTATTCAATTACAGGAGAAAGGAAAAATACAACAATGAATATAGTTCAATGGCCTTTATTTTAGAACTTCAGCAGAAAAGGTAAAAAAAGCAGTGAAAAGAACGGTTCTCCTTTTAATTTTTGGAGCACAAACAAGGAAAACTTGTCGCACACCAAAAGGCTGAGTCTGTCACTGTTCTTTCTTTCATTTTAGCTTTCGAAAAGAACGAAAAGTTGGAACAAAAAACATAACATTGTATTATTCAAATGTGTGCCTTACGGTATTTTAAATAAACTATCCGCCAGCGTTCAAACTTCAGTTCTTAATTGATCGCTTCCGTGACTCATTTCTTGGTCTAGAATAGCTGGAAAAAATAAAACAGAGAAAATGTGTCTATCAGTGCGGTCTTTAAAACTAAAAAATATCGTTTGAGCAGACGAAAAGAAATTCGTTTCACCAAAAAGAAAGGGACGGAAAAATTAACCGAAGGAAAGGCTGATCTTTTCTAGAAACAGCATGAGGTCCTTTAATTAGTGAAATATTGATCGAGTTCTATTTATCTATTTATTTATTTTTCGTCCGGTCCAACATTCAATAAAAAAAATTTTGAAAGGAATAGAGAATTTAAGCTAAATGTAAATGGAAGGTTTACAGATTAAAGAATGTCTTAGCACGTATGCATGGAAAGGAGAGGGGCTCATCTAGTGTAATACTGTGCCCCTTGGCTAAATTATAGTGATTACAACACAGAAAGCATCATTATTATTTTAATGAGAAATCCGGGAGATATAACTACGCATAATTATTGCAAATAAAAGCAGTATATTCTCGTTAATACTGGTCACAGTAGTGTTCCTTTAGTGCCTAATTCCTCGCGAAGCGAGGTTAATAAATTTGTCGGGCCGAGCCGGCCCGAGCGGAGCTATTCGAGCGAAAAATATATATATCTTATTCGATGGTTTTACATATAATACGCGCGGATATTTTGCGAGTTGCGTAGTATTTTTCCGAGCCCCGAAGGGGCGAGGAAAAATACAAGCAATGAGCAAAATGTCCGCGAGTATTATATGTAAAACCATCGAATAAGAGATTTATTATTCCACTACAAAAAGATTTTGTTATTTTGGCTTCTCTGTTTTGGTAACAGTTTTCAAATACACCCGACATCAACTGTCCATCGGTATATGGCGCGTACGAATGATGTAAACAACACAGAAAGCCAGTTAAATGTCTTTAATTTGATTAGATAAAATGAAAAGATAAATGACAAGTGATTGGCATGCTAAAAACTTGTTTTCGAGTCTGCATTGTTTCAAAAACTATTCTTCGTCCAGTCCGGACATTGTTGCTCCTTTTTTCTGCCTTTTCCGTCCGTATTCGCTGTTGTAAACCGGTCAAACCGGGACACTACAGTGTATTACGGTCTCATATTTTGCGCGTTCTCTTGACCTTATTTGGTGAAATGACATAATAGTGGAATAATAAATTTATATATGTCTATATATGTTTATATCTTTGAAGGTGTCCGCACAATGACGTCAGACTGTCTGGCGTTGTCTGGAGCAAAATTTGCATACATGGAAAAAAATATGCGTGCATGATCAAATTTCAACTGCAATGTCCATCAATATTCACTGGACACAGAACTATCTCTCCAGAATCTTTTCCCTTTCTTTTAGAAATCTTTTTTGTGAAAGAGTGCATTAAAGACCATTGTGGCCGCGGTCAATAATTTTCCGTGGGAAATAAATTCATCGAACGTCGCGTCAGAAAGGGTGTCAGTAAAACGCGGGGTCGGGGCCGGGGTCGGGGTCGGGGTCGGGGTCGGGGTCGGGGTCATTTTTTTTTTCTCCTTTTTTTTCTTTATTTTTTTCTTTTTTTTTTTTCAACATCACAGGTCATTTGTGGGTCAAATAAGGATTAAAGCCAACGTAAAAAAGTGAAGTCACTAAAGCTTACTAGCTTAGGGAAGGTCATCGGTGACAACACTCGATACAGTTCCGTATTCTGGCGGACTTTGGTTCCGTGAATTGACTACATTTTATTCTTGCAAGAAACGAAATGAGGCAAAAAATACAAGGCACGAGACAATATATTTCCTTGAACTAACAAATTCGTGAACTAGAATGTGCATGAACTTACTATGAACACCCCCGCCGCCTTCCATGATCGTGCTCGTTTATTTCCGAGAATGAAATAAACATGCGTTCGAATTCCTTTGTAAAGCTCGGCATTTGATGGAATGTAGAGCATTTCTCTGGAAATCTTTCCGAAAAAGACGCATTGACTGACAAAAAAAAGATTCAAAATACTTTAGAGACAATTGTTATTCTTGAAATACTTGTGCAGTAAAATAAAGCACAATTCATAGTTTTATACCATCAATAAACTAGGGAAATTTCTACGAGAACTCTGAAATCTCATTGCCGACATCAAAACTGACATGTAAATCGGTCAGTGTAAAATGCAGACTGCAGACTGCAGACTGCAGACTGCGGACTGGGGGTAAAATGCAGACTGAACACTGCAGACCAGGGGTAAAATGCAGACTAAATTAAATTAAATTTTGTTCGGTTGGGCAGGTTATATCCCGGAAAGTATTCATTCCTTTTAAACCGTGAGAACTGTTTTCATTTTCTACGATTGAGTTTCGCAATCGCTAAATTCCTTTCTCGTTATCTGCGCAACAGAAATCTTTTCATATTTGAATTCTACATTTACTCGGCTTTCAATAGAGACAAAAATGAGCTCGATAGGACATATATTTACCGAGATACGAATTTTTGAGTTTTCTGTACTCGGTTTGTTTACAACGTAATTAACACACGGCGGACGGTAGTAAAATGCATCCATCCCCGCACTTTAAAATTCACCGATATATTTCGAAAGCACATCGTCAAATGCATTTTTTTTTTCAAAACTAAAACATTTAAATATTTTGTTGAGCGGTTTTTCTCTTTTTATTTCGAAGCGAATTCATGGAGAAATAATTTTTGAAAGTATTGGAAGAAGTAGGGCGCCGTCCCCAAAAGTCACGCAATGAAATCCGTTTTTTTTCGCAAGCAGTCAAATTCCTTTTTCGCTAACAACGCTACATGTATCTTTTTGGAATTCTTATTAACTTTCTATACAGACCAAAATCACTTCGAGTGTTTTACAGTCAACCCAGGTCACGCGTGAACGATATTTTTGAAATTTGAACGGAGTTTTGAAATTAACATGTCAGTTTTCAAAATCGCCAACGAGATTTCAGAGTTCCCGTATAAATTTCCCTAGCTTATTGACAGTAAAAAACTATGAATTTTTCTTTACATTGCAAAATTGAATATTTCAAGAATAACAATTGTTTCCCAAGTATTTTGAATCTTTTTTTCAGTTAATGCGTCTTTTTCGGAACGACTTCCAGAGAGATGTCCAACATTTCATTCACACGTCGGACATTACAAAGAGAAATTCGAATGTTCATTTCATTCTTGGAATTACTGTTCACGTGTGACCTGGAGTGACTGTAACTTTAAAAAGATAGTCTTTATAATTTAGTCTGCATTTTACCCCTAGTCTGCATTTTACCCCCAGTCTGCAGTCTGCAGTCTGCATTTTACACTGACCGCATGTAAATAGGCCTTATCACGGTTTTCGACGCCATTTTGACGAGTAGGCAAACAGGCTTGAAATAACAGTGCCTTGTATGGAAATCCGATGTCAAATAATTTTCATAAAACATCGCTGCTGAAAAATTTATGAATTGTCTTTTTCGGAAAGATTCGAATTCCAGAGAAATGTTCTACAGTCCATTCAAATGCCGAGCTTTACGGGTGTCAGTAAAACGCGGGGTCGGGGTCGGGGCCGGGGCCGCGGTCGGGGTCGGGGTCGGGGTCGGGGTCGGGGTAATTTTTTTCTTTTTTTTTTCTTTCTTTTTTTTTTTTCAACATCACAGGTCATTTGTGGGTCAAATAAGGATTAAAGCCAATGTAAAAAAGTTAAGTCTCTAAAGCTTACTAGCTTAGGATAGGTCATCGGTGACAACACTCGATACCGAGTTCCGTATTCTGGCGGACTTTGGTTCCGTGAATTGACTACATTTTATTCTTCCAAGAAACGAAATGAGGCAAAAAATACAAGGTACGAGACAATATATTTCCTTGAACTAACAAATTCGTGAACTAGAATGTGCATGAACTTACTATGAACACCCCCGCCGCCTTCCATGATCATGCTCGTTTATTTCCAAGAATGAAATAAACATGCGTTCGAATTCCTTTGTAAAGCTCGGCATTTGAATGGAATGTAGAACATTTCTCTGGAAATCTTTCCGAAAAAGACGCATTGACTGACAAAAAAAAAAGATTCAAAATACTTTAGAGACAATTGTTATTCTTGAAATACTTGTGCAGTAATATAAAGCAAAATTCATAGTTTTATACCGTCAATAAACTAGGGAAATTTCTACGAGAACTCTGAAATCTCATTGCCGACATCAAAACTGACATGTAAATAGGCCTTATCACGGTTTTCGACGCCATTTTGACGAGTAGGCAAACAGGCTTGAAATAACAGTGTTTGTATGGAAATCCGATGTCAAATAATTTTCATAAAACATCACTGCTGAAAAATTTATAAATTGTCTTTTTCGGAAAAATTCGAATTCCAGAGAAATGTATTAAATTCCATTCAAATGCCGAGCTTTACAAAGGAATTCGAACGCATGTTTATTTCATTCTCGGAAATAATAGTCACGCGTGACATGGATTGACTGTAACAAACGAGCACGATCATGGAAGGCGGCGGGGGTGTTCATGAGTTCATGCACATTCTAGTTCAAGACTTTATTAGTTCAAGGAAATATATTGTCTCGTAGAAGAATAAAAGGTAGTCAATTCAAGGAACCAAAGTCCGCCAGAATACGGAACTGTATCGAGTGTTGTCACAGATGACCTATCCTAAGCTAGTAAGCTTTAGAGACTTAACTTTTTTACATTGGCTTTAATCCTATTTGACCCACAAATGACCTTTGATGTTGAAAAAACAAAAAAAGACAAAAAAAAGAAAAAGAAAAAAAATGACCCCGACCCCGACCCCGACCCCGCGTTTTACTGACACCCGAGCTTTACAAAGGAATTCGAACGCATGTTTATTTCATTCTCGGAAATAATAGTCACGCGCCGTGACATGGATTGACTGTAACAAACGAGCACGATCATGGAAGGCGGCGGGGGTGTTCATGAGTTCATGCACATTCTAGTTCAAGAATTTATTAGTTCAAGGAAACATATTGTCTCGTAGAAGAATAAAAGGTAGTCAATTCACGGAACCAATGTCCGCCAGAATACGGAACTGCATCGAGTGTTGTCACCGATGGGCAATTAACGGTTGGCATAATATGCGAAAGAATTCCTTCTAACATAATGTGATTTTTGAAGCGACTCGTGCGTTCCATTATTGTGGTCGTGGAAGCGAGATGTCCCGCTTCCACTGCTTATGGCGATAGAAGCGAAACATCTAGCTTCTATGACCACAATAAATAAACATTTTTCCGGTGAAAGAAGCGAGTTGTTTCGCTTCCTACAACCAATGGGCGACAAGAAGCGAAACGTCTCGCATCCACACTCACAATAAATAAACAGTTTTGTCAGGTGAAAGAAGCGAGTTGTTTCGCTTCCTACAACCAATGGGCGACAAGAAGCGAAACGTCTCGCATCCACACTCACAATAAATAAACAGTTTTGTCAGGTGAAAGAAGCGAGTTGTTTCGCTTCCTACAACCAATGGGCGACAAGAAGCGAAACGTCTCGCATCCACACTCACAATAAATAAACAGTTTTGTCAGGTGAAAGAAGCGAGTTGTTTCGCTTCCTACAACCAATGGGCGACAAGAAGCGAAACGTCTCGCATCCACACTCACAATAAATAAACAGTTTTGTCAGGTGAAAGAAGCGAGTTGTTTCGCTTCCTACAACCAATGGGCGACAAGAAGCGAAACGTCTCGCATCCACACTCACAATAAATAAACAGTTTTGTCAGGTGAAAGAAGCGAGTTGTTTCGCTTCCTACAACCAATGGGCGACAAGAAGCGAAACGTCTCGCATCCACACTCACAATAAATACACAGTTTTCCGGTGAAAGAAGCGAGTTGTTTCGCTTCCTACAACCAATGGGCGACAAGATAAATAAACTCGCAATAAATAAACAGTTTTGTCAGGTGATAAAAATTCGCGCATTAGTTTTGCAGTGGTTGGGTGAAGCCTGGGCACTAGATGCTAAGGTACTCTTCCAGTCGAGATTGCACGTGGTTTCATCCTGTTCCGTTCGTGGAGATATATGCCGACTTAATGCGCCCTATTTGTACCACGACTGTAATGAGCAAAGCCTTTCTTATATATTCAGGTAAGGTAGCTTATTTTTTCCCTCTTTAATATCTTCAAGCCGGACAAGATAGACTTGAAAAAGCCCCTTTGAATCGTAAAGTTGACGGGGGCATATGCTGTCTACTTTGTCGATTTGGATACCGAAATTGTTAAACAAGCTATATCTTCAAACGACGATCGGCAGACCACATACAACTAAATGCTTGTAAAGTCAGAGGACTCAGAGGCATACTGAATTCTACGAACATAACCGTAGCTTTGCACCGGGGGGTTGTGTCTCTGTGTAGAAGTGTGTGTGTGTGTGGGAGGGTACTCTTCGGAATTCTTGATTGGGGTTTGCTGCTCTGTTCTCCAAATCCTGATCCTATTTCAGATCAAAACAGGTCATTTTCCACACCCGTTTTTAGCCCTGAGTGCAAAGCTTGGCATCGAAATCAACGGAGGTGAACACCATGCAACCAAAGAATGGGCAAAATTCAGCCCGAATGATATACTTTCAGTTACTTTGCCTTCTCCCTTATTCACTTTGACTTGAGAATACGCTCTCGTAGTTCCCTTGAAAACCATACACGATTTCAGACCATAATGGTAAAAGTCTATACCCGTTTTCAGACCTAAACGGCTCAAAAACCATACCCTTTGGGGCGGCACATACCTATATGGCTTCTGATAGTAGTGTCTCCCCCCCTCCTTGAAGCTTTGCAATGCGGGTAAATATCCAGTAACATCAACTCAAAATGATCTACGTTTGGAGTCTTTGAATATGATACCAGATTTTTTGATAATACAAGATTACTTCTAATCGTATGCATTTGTACTGGTATTTTCTTTCATCGAAATGTAGTCGTCCTCTCTATGATATCGGTAAACTCGCGCATTGACGAGGTAGCCCTGGAACTAACAGTAATTTTTAAACAACTTCAGTGTAAACCTACAACCTAAATTGGAATGGTTTAAGAATCGTACATGTCTGCTAAACTTTAAACTATGTTGAAAATTCGATAGGCTATATATATGAACTGAAACAGTTCAGTTTTTAATTTGCTTTGCACAATCGTGAAATGAAGTGCTCCAGTTAACTCGAGTTAATAGCCTATATCGACTGGTTCAAGCGGATGTTCGCTTAGGATATCATTCCGATTTAGATTACAATTGCATTGAAGTCGTTAGGTCACCGTTGTTCAGATTGGACCGTTCAGGGCATGTTTACAAGGTGGTTGGGCGACCCATCGGCAACTCTATTTCGCGGGATAATTTGTTTCTAGGTCACAACGTCAAAGTGTAAGCGGCCGTTCAAATTGGGAAGGCTCTAGTTAGGCGAAATACTAGTTGCGGAACCGTGAAGTATAAGCCTTCCTTATATGACTTTGCAAACATAGTTTTAGTGGACAAGCATTAGCCTTTTCTTGTTATGATTGCTATCTAATTACATAGATATGTTTAAAGTTAGATGATTTTTTTGTAAATTGGGAACTATTTAGGTTAACAGACATATTTACCATGCTTAATTGAGTTAATGGCATGTTTGGTGTTATATTCGAAATACATTTGAGTAGCAATACACTGAGGTTAACTCAAGAGAACACAAAATTTAGAGAGATTATCTCCTCACTCGCACGTCTCTTTTTACCTTTTGGTTGAGACACATTAAGTATATTGATTTATATTTACGAGTTTTATAATAACATCCTTATATTTTGCATGCTTTAGAGTACTTTAACATTTTACATTCAGTGATTATGAGTCATTAAGAGTGATTACGTTTTAAAAAAAGAAAACATTTTATGGAGTTTAATAACGCAACGTGATATGTACCACACGTGAAAGAACTATCAGCCTGATTCACGTAATCAAATATTTAGAACTTAAGTCTGTCTAACTTTCATCTGTTCCTTTTTTGATTGGACAGCCAGCAAGAACTTTGGATCCCTTGGGTTCCAACAAGAACACTAAGCTATTTCTCTTAAGGTGTTTACGAGTATTCAGTAAGGTAATATCTTTCTTTATGTCAGCTCCCACAAAAGCTCTGTCAATACAGATCACGTTCCATGAAGGACATGAACGTACAACAAGCGCGGTGATTGGTATTCAAATGATTTATACGCATTTCTCCGTGAAGTTTTAACATGATTTAATTTTGGGTAACCGCCATCGCTATGTACTTGAAGATGACGCGCATTATGAACCAATCACAGCGCTCTGTGTGGATGTGCGCGCCGCGTTGTTTAACAAGCAAAGCGTTTGAGAGTTCAGTTGTCAACATCCATTAAAGCTCCTAAAGACGAAAACGAGTTCCTGTCTTTCACGAAACCAAGCCGAAAACTATTCCTCGTCTTGTTTTACCTTGGAAAAATATTGCTCTTGCCCCTAAGAGTCATTGAATGCGGGACGTTTCGCTTCTTGTCGCCCATTGGTTGTTGGAAGCGAAACAACTCGCTTCTTTCACCTGGCAAAACAGTTTATTTATTGTGAGAGTGGATGCGAGACGTTTCGCTTCTTGTCGCCCATTGGTTGTAGGAAGCGAAACAACTCGCTTCTTTCACCTGACAAAACTGTTTATTTATTGTGAGTGTGGATGCGAGACGTTTCGCTTCTTGTCGCCCATTGGTTGTAGGAAGCGAAACAACTCGCTTCTTTCACCTGACAAAACTGTTTATTTATTGTGAGTGTGGATGCGAGACGTTTCGCTTCTTGTCGCCCATTGGTTGTAGGAAGCGAAACAACTCGCTTCTTTCACCTGACAAAACTGTTTATTTATTGTGAGTGTGGATGCGAGACGTTTCGCTTCTTGTCGCCCATTGGTTGTAGGAAGCGAAACAACTCGCTTCTTTCACCTGACAAAACTGTTTATTTATTGTGAGTGTGGATGCGAGACGTTTCGCTTCTATCGCCATAAGCAGTGGAAGCGGGACATTTCGCTTCCACGACCACAATAATGGAACGCACGAGTAGCTTCAAAAATCACATTATGTTAGAAGGAATTCTTTCGCATATTATGCTTAATACTGCGTTCCCGTCACCGATGACCTATCCTAAGCTAGTAAGCTTTAGAGACTTAACTTTTTTATATTGGTTTTAATCCTTATTTGACCCACAAATGACCTGTGATGTTAAAAAAAAAAAAAGAAAGAAAAAAAAAAAAGAAAAAAATGACCCTGACCCCGACCCCGACCCCGCGTTTTACTGACACCCCGTCAGAAATAGATTTTCAACCGCAAACTAGCCCGTGGAACTACGAAAACACCATGCTCATCAAAAAAAAATTCTTATGCGCCTCTTAATCTCCTCGTTTGATGCTACAATACGAGTAAAGAGGGCTTTCCACCCAGCCCCCGCTTCGCGAGGTTTTGCGAGTCACGTATTTCTAGTTAAACAATTTTTTGTGGGTTTATCCATAATTTCCAGTGGAATATCCTAAATGCTCTGTTACGTTTAAGTCCCTCTGTCAAATAAGCCCCTTTCTTGGGCCTGAAACGGACAAGGTGGAGGGGGAGGGGGAATTTAATAGAGCCGGTGTTGTTCCAAAAGAATGATATTGCCACCACGATCTAGCAATCATACTCAATAACCGAACTTGACTAAAAACCGTCAACTGACACTGTGCCAAAGCCAGTTTCCTTAAAAATTTATCAGGAACGCTGAAAAGCGAATTGCACCGTTTCAGGATATTTTGGCATGGAATCTTTGTTTTTCTGTTTTTGATCCCACTTCCCGACATCAGTTACAATATTCCCCTATGTTATTCAATCCCTTATGGTTTCCCGCATCCAACTGACATAGCACGGCATATTCTTAGTGGACACCCATTCGTGGAACTGGAAAAGTTGCTTGCTATGTCCTATGGCACCCGCCTTGATTGCCAGCTTGCTGTCACATTCCATATCATGATCACCTATAAAGAGTAACATTTGATGTCTTTTAGCTGTCCTTCCGCATTGCTTAAAAGACACTACTACGTGGTCAACAAGTAATACAACGCCTTATTTCTTTTCACAGAGATCCCGAGAATACGTAAGCAGACCTGCGACAAAAGAGTCGATCGTTTTACCGGGCGATCGTGTCTTTCTCAGTACTATGAAATTCTCGCATTAATAAAACCAGTAAGAAAACTTCGCATCGCGGTCTGCTTTCAAAATTACAAGTTAGCCGAATTGCATTTACAGCACAGACCAGTGGCAAACTCCAGTACCCTGTTTCCTCATCTCAGTGTCTTCCTTTGAATAGGTTCCCCTCGGTGTGAACTGAACATTATCACTTACCCACTTACCCTCACCCCCCCCCCCCTCCCCACCACTACCTTATCAGTGGATCAACCCCCCACTTCCCTTATCTTGTTCGTGTTTTCTTATTGTAATTATTCGGGAAATTGCCCCATTTCTTTAATTCTCGTACCACATTCCAAAGGTTCAGAATAAAAGTAAACGGCTTGATACTCTAAAAGCTCAAGAAGGAGATAGTGTGTTCTGCAGTGGGACAAAATTTATAGTGCCTGTTTACACAACAGCGACACTTGCACTTGAGATTCAAACCCACTGAATGAAGATGCTGTTTGTTTGTTTGTTTTTTTTAATTAAGTCTGCAGAAATCATAGACTAAAAAACAATATTACGGACAGGTATAATAACTTATTACTCCCTAACAGAGTACAATGTATGGTATCATTTTTTTATTGACAAGTATTAAATGTTTGAATAATAATTATAAAAAAATTAATAGTCATCAACAAATAAATAAAACTATAACCTGGCAAGAGTCCTATGTAAGTGTGACATGAATGTTTGTCCACGACTTAAAGGGCCCTAGTCAGCCACACCTTTGTTTTTGTTTATATGCGAGAGTTTGGCTATTATATTTTATTCGGAGCATGTCGAAATGAACGAAATCACTGTGAAACTACTAAAGATAATGAAACATACTTTCAGGAACACAACTTACAGTAAAGCATTAAGATTTCGCTTCACCATGCAATATCAATAATTTCGATGGCATCGAAAATGGAGGAGGCTGACTAGGGTCCTTTAAGGGAACCAGAACCTCATTCTTTGGATGTTGCTCGGGTGTATTTTCATCACAGAGACACAAAAACAAAACTGGTACTTTTATTTCCACATCTACTGGCGATTTTGGTCAAATGGTAAACAAATTTATCATACCCAAATAGCCCTCACTGTAGTAGCTACTTCTTTAGGCCTTTTGAACAGAACCTAAGTTAACCCGACAAGGCGGAAGTGGGAATAAAATCCCCCCCCCCCCCCCCCACCTATTAACTAAGGGACTACTGTATCCTTTAGAGGAACTACAAGTTCAGTTTGAGGAATCAATTGACAAATACATAACTAAATAATGTACTTTATTGTAGTACACGTGCTACACGGTCTTATCTGTTCCTTTGTAAGCTTCTGTACCGATAACCTTAGAGAAACTTGTCCGAACAATTTTTAAAAATACTCTTCACTTTTGGTTCCTCACCTGTCATTTATATTAATTTCTAAACATCATAACTAGAAAATCGGATGGTTAACTTGGCCTCCATCCTCAATCGCTACCTCAAAATTATTCAAAATAAATTAATAAATTTTTTCTATACAAGAATGTAATTATAACAATCTCTGAAGTTCAAATTCAACCAACCGTTTCGCTTTTCACTGCCGTCAATCACTAGAGCGGACCTCTTAGAAAACAACGTTTGGCTCCACAGGGTCGAAAGGTCGAGTTCGTGCACTGTGATTGGCGGATTTTGATCCACTTTGTCGGTTTCTGTATTTTTTGTGGTCAGTCGCAGTCCAGCCTGGGTCAGTCGGTTGTCGCCGTAATTATGATTGACGGCAGTAAAATACACAAATCGTTAGCTGGGGTTGAAGTTTAGAGTCCGTATGTTATTGAAAGGCGCAGTAAATATAAATAACTCAATTAACCAAAAAATATTGAACCTAAATAAATGCAAAACACCCTTGCAAAATGGTTTAAAGTACCAGGCAAACAAACCCTTACATCTTGGCACTTTAAATAACACTTTAACTCAAATAGCAATAAATGGTATTTGAAATATAAGCTAAATCTCACAAATATTTAACTAAGTTCACTCTACCAAAAACCTCAAATCACTGTATTGCAACTTTTTCTACTCAGAGCTGTGGTCCTTTAGTTGCTGTCAGAATTTAGGTTTTGAAGTGAAATGAACAGTTGGGCTGGACTTAACAAATCAACATAGAAGTTGTAACAGGGTTCAAACAGAAAATGGGAAAGAAAATTTTGTTACAATTCCATGACTTTTAATCCAATTCGATGACTTCAAAACTGACAGCCGAAGTAAACCGCTAACAACAGGACTGGTCAAAACAATAAGTGAAATGCCCCACTGGCTGAACGTGTTGATGCTTGGCACAAAGTGTCCTAAATTTCTTTACTTTTCAACCGTCAGCTAAAACAACCTTGTGAAAATTTTCAAATTCCATGACTTTCCATGACCATGTGAACCCTGTGTAAAATTAGCTTCTATAACCTACAATGTATTTGAGTGGAGCACAGGACATAGAGAAGATCTGGGAGCCAAGCGCTGTCTCCCAGGATGAGATTGTTTTTTCTCTTCCCCCTATACACCACTTGGGAGCCTTAAAAACCCAAATTGCTCAAAATTAGCTCAAATTTGGCATGTACATGTAGTTCTATATTTATTTTCCAACAGAAGAGTCAGTCTATAACTTTTCTTAAAAGTTATGAGCTTCAAAATGAATTAACCAAAGTGTATGTTTGCTGCTTCCCAAGGCTGTTGACTAACAGGAGCTCAGTAGCCTGGAGAACCCAAGAAAATGCTCCAGGTGCCCTAATGTTTTGCAGCAGCATCTAAAACTTCACATGTTGGGCTCCTAACTTCTCGGCTCTTAGCCTTGCGAGCTACTTGAAATTTTTCTTAGGCAGCAACCTTCAATGATTTAGTTTTTTAGTTCAAATATAATGTGGTTTCTTCATGTTAAGCCCTAACATCGCAAAATAGATACAGAACCACATTCTGGTTTGGTAAGGAGTCTACACCAAGGTAGAGCATATAATTTTGGGTTTTATGAACAAAATGTCCATGAAGCACCGTTTTTGACATAGCCACATCACTGGGTGGACAAATAGTGAAAAATGCTTCAAACTGTACCCCCCCCCCCCCCTCCCCCCAGGGATACAAATATGTTTTTGCTTCTCAAGTTTTAAAATTACTTTACATGTGATGTGTACCATAAAATGCAGAATATAAGCCATGTACAGGCTTATTTCTCATTATTGGTGAGAAGTTTGGGTTTCAAAATTGGTTGTGTTTGACTCATCTTGAAACACTCACTAAGCTAACAGCTTTAAACAGGGAACCCAAGAAATGCATGGACTTAAATTTGGGATGGTTTATGTATCAAATTATTGGATTGATGTTTTTGTCTGAGATGTAAGGGTGGGGGGGGGGGGGGGGGGGCTTATATCCAGAATTAAAGGGAACCTCATTCAACATGCTTAATTGCCACACCTATCATGTGCACTGAACACAGTTCCATAAAGCCTCTTTTCAAGGTTGATGCATAAAGCTAGAGAAAACAAATCTAGCTGCTTATTGAATTGTTAGGTCTTTAAATGACACAGTTTGTTTTGTGTAAAAACTATAACCTGGCAAGAATCCCATGTACGTGTGACTTGAATGTCACTTTCTGGTTGCAGAAATTCTCGCCGTGTTCAAAGTTTTGTTTTCTTTGCTGTTGAAATGAACCAATTTCTAAGGGACTACTCCAGTTAAGAATTTCACAAAATTTTACAGTCCTTTAGAACTGAATACAAGTGACCTATTGAAGAAAATTCAAATAATCTAGTCTAGAGTTTAGCATGCGAACATTGAACATAGGATAACTAAAAATCTCTCACTAAATATAAACATGCCAGACTTTATCTTATATCTTTGAAAATAAATGATGGGAAAAATCTTTTATATCCCACCATGTTGCCATGGCAACAAACTACCTTAACTCAGAACTTGACAGTTTTGGTCACTAGGGATGAACAGTTTAAAAGTAATATTGAATGAGGTATTGCCCAACAGATACTACATTTAATGTTAGAGCCCTGAGGGGGGAGGCCATACACAAACAAGATGCATTTCACCCCATAATGTAACAGGGGTAACAAAATGTACAATAACTATTTTACAGTCATAGGTGAAATTTAGTCTGTGAACTGAATAGGTAGGAATTTTTTGGAAAAAGGGTAGCAAAAACTAAGAAGAAATCCCTGGTAGAAATTACTGCACAAAGATTCCGATTACCATTAATGACATTGTGGACATTCTTTGGTTTTCAGTTGTCTCTGAGGTGAAAAAAGGGGTGTAATTTATAATTTTATGTATGTGAAAGGGGTATTATTGAACTTCCGGGCAGAGCCTCCCCATGCCATATTTAACTTTACTCAGTAGCACCCTCAGTCATGATGCCCAAGTGTTTTGTTGACATAAGTGTGGCATAGGCAGCAAACTTGCACTGTACAACATACCCCTTAAGGCACTGTTACACTAGGCCATTTTTCTTGGAACTTGTCTCACAAGTTTGTTGCAACACAAGTTGAAACGAGCATGTCTCACAATTTTTTTGTTGACACAATTGTTGCATGAAGTAGAAGTCAGTTCTTTGTGCATTGGTGACTGCAACAAAAACATCGCAAGGCACGTTCACTTCAAGGCATTTTACACCAGGCAATGATTCATGCAACTTATGTCACAATGGTGCAACGCAATATTGTGAGACAAGTTGCACAAAAAACTGCCTAGTGCAACAGCCCCCTGGGGGCAGGACTCCCATATAAAAGTGACGGGGTGATTCTCAGAAATTTGGAAAAAAACTTTTAAAAGGTATCAGAATTCTGTTTTGTGGGCGTGGTCTGAAAATTTTTTTAACCCGTTATGATACCACATCAGTTGACTGACATTTACCTTCTCTCATATTTTTTGGCTCTGTACTGTAAAAGGTACCACCATACCTTTGACAGAAGTCATTTTAGATTTTAGCAACCTAAGGGGTACCAAACCACGAATTTTAACCCCTGAAAGGTACGACAATCACCCCTGTTGCTTTTATATTGGTGTCCCCCCCTCCCCAGGGGTAACAAAGCCTTTAGGTAGCTCATTTTTCTTTACCTATGGCTTTACTTTCACATGTAATGTCACAAGACTTGACAGATCGTGTAAACCACAAAACAACAGCTACATTAGCAGCTAAGACCAGCAATGTCAAGAGGAGGCTGTTGGCAAATGTGGGAACAGCAGTCAACTCAAGAGCCTTTCTCCTTCCTAACATGTCCAGATAAAGAGCTCTCATCTCATCTGCGGTACCAATGGCACACAGAATATGGAGAAAGTGATGGCTTTGCCCACAAAAATCGAAAACGCCAGGAATCAGTTTCTCTGGTAATCTGCTACCATTGGCCAAAGCTGCAACGGCGAAGAACATAAATTGACGCTTGAAATATGGAATAGACACGGCGTTGCAATCGATCTCTGATTGGCAATCCCACATTCGGACCCAGTATGGCAAAGTATTAGTGAAGAAAGAAGCCATGAACGTTCCTGTGCGAATTAAAAACTTGTAATCGATCCAGCGATGCCTCGACGCGCAACAGGAATAGATAGATAAACATGACACAATAGTGCAGACGATTACGAAAGTAGAGTATGAACGGAAGATTACCCAGTCTGAATTCAGAGGTCTTGAGTAAAAGTAAAAGGCTTGTCCCGCGGAGAAGGCGTACACGCTGATCGCTGCGTAATCGAAGAAGAAGCAAACGTGGCGAGTCTTGCTTGACATGGAATTGAACAGGTGCGCTCCTGAACTCATGAAAAACATCGCCGATGTACCAATGGCGAAAGAGAGCAAAGGATAAACAAACGCATCTTTAAATGGATTGTGTTCACAAAAGATCAGCACCGATCGAAAAACAAAGAATGCACATGCAACTACATGAGACCAAACGTTGATGGTCTCGTTGCAGCGCGTGAAGATGCTCTCCAAACATTCTCGCGCAGATATCCGGGGTTGTCGATAGCCGGATAAGATGTACGGTTCACGGAACTCAAATGGGACCTGTAAATCTGAAAGATTGAACTTCCCTCGGGGATGATTGCAATTGAGATCTGTGGTTCCTTCGTGGTAGCTTCCCATTTTCAATGTTTCTTCTCAAGATTACACAGACTTTGACCTTTTGGCAATGTTTGAACAATCTCAGACCGCAACGCATGCTCATAAAACAATTGAGGGTTACGTAAATTAAGTTGAGTCAATTACGAAAGAGTGAAATGCCCGTAAATGCTTCTGGTTTCCAAAGAAACATGTCTCCCGATCGTGTTGCTAGAAAGTGAAAGAAATAACTCATTTATTCAAAGAGGAATCAATTTAAATTTTACTTCCGCAGGGCAATATCGGTTTTGTGTGGTTGCCAACGTGATAGGTCACGCAACAGAACGATCATGTGCAACCTATGTTGCGTGACTGCCAGGGCAGAACGCATGTTTTTCCTAAATAAAGGTTTATTTGAGGGATTTTTTGCGAGTTTTGCGAGATACTAAGCACCGATGTGGTTATTTGCTCATTTTTTCAATTTTTAGACAACGGGCCTCTGGAACCAGGGTAAACACATCGGGGATAGTTCTCATTGGACAAACTGCCCGTCATGTCGTACAAATCGCCTTATTTGATATAAACAGCCGCCCATTTGTATTCGTCGAGAAAAACAAAGAAAGAACGTCACTGTTTTAAATCTTAGTTGATGTAATCCAATCTATTTGAACTAGTTAGCCTGCATTTGTTCAGCAGAATCACGCTGTGGTTTCCACCGTATAAAAGCATGGCCTTTTCAGAAATTATTCGGAGGGTTATAAAATAAATGAGCCTTTTTCCAGGTTTCTGCTATATATCAGTTGATAATGCCCTCGGGTTAAAGATTGTCCTCAAAATTTCACAGTTTCCCTCGAATCTTCGCTTCTCTGCAAAACTGTTCGTTTTTCGGGCGATCTTTCCAGCGTTGAGGCCCTGTTCCGATATGCCAGCCGCTTGGAGGGGTTCTGATTTACTAAATATTGCTTGTACCTGAGCTAAACTGATCAGGATTTAGAAGCTCAGAGAATTTTAGAATGAAAACGGTAAAGCTAAAAACACATTTCAAAACTAAATACCAGGATCCTTCTAGTAAGACAATCCGGCTTTTCACACATTCACACATTAAATTACCTTTATTCGTACAAAAAAACGTACTTAGTCCTCTCCTTCGGGCAACATAAGGTCGCAATGATCCTTTTCGGTTTGGACCGTTTCTTGGGTAACACCAGGCAATGATTGCGTAAAGCTTAAAAGCTTTTTATACGTACAACAAAAAAAGACCAGCGAGATTCTTGTTAATGTCAAACATTTCTTCTTTTATTTATTTATTCCTTTTCCCTTCCATTCCTTTTTTTTTTTTTTTTTTTTTTTACATTGTAATAAGAATTTGATTTAAATTTGTTTTTATATCGTTCTCAATAAACTGGTGGCTAGAACAGCTCCAGACGTGACAGCGACAATATCCATAATAATGTATGTGATATCTTTCGTGACCAAACATGTACTGAAAGGTTCTTCTTATGGCACAGTGCCAATACTTAAAATATCAATTAAAATTGTCTGATGTATTAAAATGCCGTTATATAGTTGAGTTCCTTTGAACGGTAGTAGAATGCCGTATACTATAGCTTGCCTTTTGCTGTCTTTTGGCGGCAAGTTTATGAAGACTCTTCCATCGCAGTTGTAGGAAAAATGTGACCTGAGTGATCGGCATTGCGATTCATAGAAAACTGAGAAAACCCGATACGCTGGGCCATGCAGAGCTGAATTACGTACCAGGCAAGTTACCGAATTCTACGGTAGGTAGTATAAAGTGTTTAGTACATCTAGTAGGGTAATGATTAAAATTATGAGTTTATATTTGAAAACTCCAATTTTTTTGTTGTTTTTTTTTTTGGCCTGGACGCAATGGATTTTAAAAGCCTCCAATTGAGCTGTTGTAGGGAATCAATGAGTATATCGACTGAATGCGCGCCGATTGTTCCAGGGTCTGTTTCGTTGCTGCCAACCGACAGCAGCCGAGAAAGGCCGAATCTCCATTTTATTCAGTTGTACTTGGATCAAAGAACAATTTATCTTAGTTAGAAGGTGGCACTCTACTCATGTCTATTCAAATTGTTTGTATTCATAACAGTTAAAAAAGAATTTAAATGAAAATAACCGTTTATTTTTTTTTTAATTTTTTAAGTTTTAAACCATCATTTTTGGCGGACATACTGCGTCAGAGATAATTATGCGAATAATTTCAATGAAATGACACGCTCGAGGGAAAACAAAGAAAAGAATTTAAGAGCCTTTTGTTTTAAGTACCCCTATGGGGCTCTCAAGGTTGATTTTCTATGCAAAATGAGCACAAACAATTTGCATTTGTAATGTTTTTCCTGTGTCATAAAAGGTCGCGCGTATTACCCACGGTTGTGTTCTTGCGGAAAATGTGAAACTACCACTAAAGCTACCCCAAACATGGAAGGCGTTCAAATTTTAAGATGACAACAGAGGATTGAGAATCACTCGTTGATATTTCCGAGTGGAGTTTTCAGTATATGACAAGTGAAGGAATTTTGATCCCTTAGCACCAAACTGAGATGGCTGATGAGGTGAGTACCTGAATGAATTCACTGTCGGCGCCGAAACAACAACATTGCTTTTACGTTTCTCGTTTGCAACTTTAGGAATTTCAACATAAGATGTGAGGTATATCTGAATGCGACTTTAACTGAAGCTCTTCTTCAAGTATGCTGAAACGAAAATAGCTTCTTGAAGTATAATGAGCAGTCGAATTTTCACGAAGGATTGTAAGGTCATTCGTGAATTTCAAAATTTTCCGCATTCATTTTGTCAGTCTGGGGTTTGTTTTCAATTCGATAAATGTCACAACTATTCGCTTCCATAAAGTCCGATGTGAATTAACAAACCAATCCTGAGCATTACTTAAACTTTTTAGAAATCGAGTTAGCTAATGAGTGATTCAATAGGCATTCTAAAATAGACCTTTTTCTATTTATTCCTTCAATCATCTTGTAACAGAGAACGTGGTTTCAAATGCCTTCAAAGGCGAGATACGATCACACAAGTGTTCCGAAGATACGAAAACAACAAACGTTTCTGTATAGGACCAAGTAGCATCCATATTTTGGTCAGCATACCGGTAAACACTTGTTATCAATAGTCTATATTCTAAAGTTATTTAAAAGAGTCCAAACTCCAAGAAACCTTCCTTTAATAACTCGATTAACCCATTTGAAAATCAAAGTTTCGTTTATTAATTGGACTTTAAACACTGAGTTTGTCTTAGTTTAATAAAGTTTCTCGTATCTCTCAGGTATTTAAAGTCGGTTGGTGAGGAATTTCGTCATAGTGTTGCTTTCGTGTAGAAACACCTTGTGTTTAACATGCAAACAGCACTCTTGGATCCCTCTTCAAAATAACTCAAGTCTATCCTTCGACAGATTCTCGGTTTCGATTTTGTTCAAGCTTTGTTACTTATAGCATTTTCGCTGTAAAATTCGCTGTGCAAGGCTATAAAGCGGTTTCCGAAAAGGCAAAAAGAATGTTTGAATATTCATTTCCCAGCTTAGCGAACTATAATTATACAACTGAATAATTGTCATAGTTCACTTCATTTTGAGAACGTACTAGACACAAAAGTCTAAGGAAATTTCACCCATTCAGAAGGTTTTTGCCTTGCCATTTGATTTTGCCGATTTGTGCTCTGGTTAATCGGCAATCTTTGAGCTCGATCTTTGATGCATCATTAGCCAGGCAATTAAGGTTGATCTTCATATTATGTTTAAAGGGTGTACCGTATGAATAAACATGCACACTACGTTTTATTATTCTTTTCAATCAAATGCTAAAGGTAGCTGAGTTTCCATGACTGAAATAGCTAATAAAATATGGCAATAGGAGATCGCCGGAGTCATTTCATAATTAGGGTAAAAAAAAAACATTTTCTTTTTGTTGTCAAGGAGAGGAGGAAGATTATAAACCGGCGATCAAGTTTTTATAAGAGTTGTTTCAGAAGAAAGCTCCTCGTTTCTATTGAATCTCACACTGTATTTCACCTACTTTTGATCAAATCTTACTTTTTGTCTATCTCCTCGAACTCGTTATTTTTGAGTTAATGAACTGTAAATCTGCGATAATTGTTTTCGAATTGCGTTAAACCTCACTAGAATCACTAAAGTGCTAAAATAGGAGGTAAAATTAGTGATTGTGACACTTATCGCTATCCCCCCTCCCGTCAATCCTTCAAATTATTATAATGAATGAAAAAGGAAGGGGCCGGAAGGAAACCAAACATTTTATAGCATTGCTTCACTTACAGCGCTTTGTCGATTGTTACTTTAAGGTATAACCAGGTTTATTACAGGCACTGATTAGTAATATACATGTAGTTCCTTCTTCTTTCTCGTGAATCAGTTTTTTGAGTTTCCTCGCAATCACTTTTAGCTGACTCTTTAACAATTTCTTTTAAGGATATTTTTTCGTCATCGGTTGCTGCAAAAAACGCTGCATAAACCTCAAAGGAATAAAAATTCAATTTTCAAAAGCTCTCTGCACAACGAAATATTCAGCTAAAGAATCCTCTTTGATCAGAGAAAATTGTCAGTGTTAGCCGGTTCCAGCTATTTCTTACTGAATATATGTTTAAAAGACACGAAGCGGTGTGGAGGGAAACAGAACGAGTTTTGATTCAGTTCTCTCGTTGATTTCCTCAGAACCGACAACTTGAAATTAACTGACTTTCCACGTTTTGAGAGAGAAATGCTTGGCTTACAGAATGTTACAGAAAATTTAGCGTGAATACGTATCACGGAATACGCGCCATATTCAGCTATAAACATTTCAGACATTTGGCCTTTGAAGAAATTTACCAAACTATGTTGATATCGTTTGAGGGTTCCTTTGAACAGTCAGGTTTGGTCTTTACAATACGGCTATCAGAAAACGAATTCAGAACAACTAACTTGAATGGCTTCATCAATAAACAATCGATTAAAATCCAGCAGAAGAATTAGTTGTAGATTAGCGTCAGTTTAGAGTCCAGCTTGTTTAAGATGATAGTTTTGATCTCACGCAATCGCTTGTTTTCATCTGCAATTTAGTCGGCATAATCACCACATTTTAATTCATGCATAGTAATGTCGCATCTGGCTCGTTTTGCTTCACATCTGGAGGCCTGAGCATCTCTTTATTCATTTCTCCTAGCTATTGAAAGGTTAATCATGATCAATTTTGATTGAAATACGCGGAACGTTTTACTGAGCTGGTGACAAATTCGAATAATTTTTTGACCGTGTTGCCTTGTAGGAAACAATTCCTTTGGCCGAGGAGCCTCGAGAAGAGCCCGAACTCGAGCCCGACCCTCCCCCCGAGCCCGAAGGAGATCCCGAGCATCAGGCTGAGTCCGAACCCGCGTCAGAATCAGTCGCGGCGAGCCAGGAAACCATGGAAACTCTAACGGTGCAACTTACAAAGAAGAAAGGTGAGACTGAAATAATGATATAACATTTCACTAACGCGACACTTGAGTTTTAAATTGGTAAGCTAGTTGCTTTCAAAAATGTTTCAGGAGTGGAATAATTTATTTTATTTTTCAAACATGTAAATCAAACACGCAACCAATGAAATATGAATATCTTGGTTTTAAAATCATGGACATATTTTTGCAAAATCAGTGGTAATCTTCAATTGTTGATGTGTCTGCTTACCGCACGTACTTAAGGTTATAGGGACATGAATAATATAGTTGAAGCAAAGACACATGAAAACCTAGTCTAATGCTAAAGCTGGACATGTAATTAAGGTTAATCCTATAACCAGTTCACTTTTAGAAGGCCCCCTTAGCATGGGGTAATTATGATTAATTCAAATTGCAACGCAACTCTGGCAAGAAGATTGTTATACGAGGAAACTTGTCTTGTAATGTTTGAAAAGTATCGAAGACAAGTCTACTTTTTTGGCAACTAGCAACTAAATTTTGTCCCACAAATCCTAAGTGTTCCTGAGAATTAAAGGAAAACAGACCACTCTGCAGCATGTAACAATGCTGTCGTAATCCTAGCGACTGAGGAAATTTCCCCGTGTAATGTCCCCTTTATTATCTTGTGATTCCAGTATCATGGCCATGTTTGATATCTTTCTTTCTTTGGCAGATGGTTATGGGTTCAATGTCAAAGGAGGCCGAGACAAGCCTTTCAGGGAAGGAGACTCTTGTATCTACATAACTCGACTAAGACCAGGGGCTGTCGCAGAAAAAGATGGCCGTTTGTCCCCGGGGGATAGAATTGTGGAGGTATGTGACAAATGGCCTTTACTGAACGCAGGTTCTAATTGGTTGAAGACGGTAAATTTTCCGTGAGCTTTTCTCAAAAGGAATATAGACAATTTGAAACTAAACAGCATTGAAAACACTTGCCCTTTGCTCGACCAGTTTGCTACTCGACCAGTTGCTCACTTCTCGGAATTTAACCCTTCCTCGTGCCGTTCTAAGATAATTGTTTTGACAACATGGATATAAACCACTGTAAATATTTCTAAGTTTCGACCTATTTCTTTAACGTTTACATCAGTGCAAGAGCTGTTTTCATAATAAAATTATTATTCCGTCATTAACAGATCAATGGAACTGACGTACGTGACGTCACACACAACGAGGCGTTGGATTTGGTGCGGAAAAGTAAAGGAGGAAAACTGACTCTTATGGTACAGAAAAGGGCGATTCAGGTACATAGAGAGAGTACACTATTGAGAGGTGGACGATGCTAAGTGTGCGTCTTTAATATGATGGCCTTGGTATAGACTGTCCTGAAGCTAAATTAAAGCTGGGAATTAAGAAACATTAACTTTGGAAACGACCTGGAAAACGAGTTCCCCGATTAAGAAATACGAAGTCATTTGTCCGTTTGAATTTTTGCGCGTTTGGTTGTTTGCTTGCCTGCTAGTTTGTTCACTTTGTGTTTGATTAAACGTTTTGTACGTTTGTTCACGCACTGTAACTTGGCACTGTTTTTCCAGCTTTTAACAACAAATTTAATATTTGATTCGGCTTTAATTCTGTTTAATTCATTTTCTGTGACATCCATTCACAATTGCAAGTCAAAAATAAATCAAATTAATCAATAAGCGATAGTAATATTTCACACTAGCCCTATTATAACCAGTTGTTTCATATCTCGTAACCCGATTCTTCTCTCAGTTTAAAAATATGGCGCCCTCTTCACACAAGTGAGTTTCGAAAATGTGGAATTTTTCTCTCTTCTTTGCAGTTGACAGAGGAAGATGATAATCCCACCCATGGAATTATGAAAATTGAATTACAACGAGAAAAGAAAGGTAAAAGAAATCCTATTATCTTCCTTTCATTTCGCTGAAACGTGTTGGAGCGATATAAGTTCAGAAGGGGGTTTAACATAACCACGGTTTAAACCGATTTCGTTCTGGCCAAACCCTGTAATTTAACTTTCTCTTCGATGAAAAGCTTCAAAAAGGCTAGCCTGTGTAGCAGTCGTTTCCTCTCCAAGCGAGCGTAAGAGGTGAATGATAGCTTTCGAGGAGAAGAGGCAAAAGCAATAGAGGATGGGTCTCCTTCTCGGAAGCAAGAGAGGCCTTCGATCCCTCTTGCCGGAAGCTCTTCGCTTGCTACACAAGCCACGAGAAGATATAAAGTAGTGAATGACTAGACAGACATTTGTCTACTTAAGATGCGGACCCACTTATAAACAAATACATTAGTCTGTTGACAGTCTGAAACGATGGTCTTAATTATACTAAATTATACTCCCGCCCGAAAAGCTATATTCTGTGGCAATTTTCTTCAGCACAGATTTTATAAAGTTGAGAAGCACATGAGCTAGTTTAATTTGTACGTAAAATTACCACCAATAGTTAAAATACAAATTTGAAATATACTTTCGGGCCTGAAAACTCTTCGAGTGTTTTTATGAAAAGCACCCATCAGCCTGTATTTTCAGAGCAACGTTGGAATGTTTTTGTCACTGTTCTTTACTTACAGGGAGAGGACTGGGTTTTAACATCCGGGGAGGTAAAGATAGTCCATATATCCCAGGGGACCCAAGTATCTTCATCACTCGAATCAACGGGGATGGGGCGGCGGCCAAAGACGGCAGACTTGGTGTCGGCGACAAGCTAATAGAGGTATTTAGAAAAAAAACACACTTGGGTTAGCTTTAACTGATTTAACAGAATGACTCAAAGAAATCTTACCTATGTTTCAATACCATGAGCTTCGGTTTGTTGGGGTTGAGCAAATTGCATTGAGTTTGTATGCGGTTACGGAGAAGACGCTGAATAATAAAAGTGGAACTTACAAGAATTGCCATGAAAGCTGTGGTGATTACGTCATATCCAGCACGTATTTCATTGTAACTTGGTTGATTTTGCAGCAAAAGGGCGTTGATATATATCACATGTTATTTGTTATTTTTTGTATCAACACTTTAAATGAATCTTTATAATTAGTTTGTCTGAGAAAACCGCTGAAGAAGAAGAATACAGAAGTATTCGAGAAATATTTGTTTTAGTAAGCGTCTTGTTCCAATGTACATGGCGGAGACTTTTTAAAGCTTTGATGTTTTGAAGGTCTCCTTGAGATGAACTGGAAGATAAACAATTAACAGAAACTCTAAGTGGAAGCTATAATTAACTGAAAAATTGATGTGTTTGAATACCGCGTATTAACCGATGTTGTTTTCGATCCAAAAAGGTCAATAACGTGAATGTGGAGAACAGCACAGTGGACCGAACCGTCGAACTCATTCAATCGAAGAAAAAACTTGTCCTGCTTGTGGAGAAAAAGGCGCTGCAACAAGTTATGGTAAGTTGTAGTAGTTTACCAGATTGCCATGTATATTTGAAAAAGCGGAACGCTAACGAAAGGCTGCAACAACATATTATTGAAATCATATATTCAAATTTTTTAAAAGCAGGTGAAACACAAAGAAACAAAAACGATAAAACAGAAAGGTTTGTATGCTGGTGCTGACCAAAAGAAAAGCGGGCTCCGGGGACGGGATTCTCTGTTTGAATGGAGTCTTCCGCTTGCCCATCTATGGTCCTCATGCTTACGTTGGTCTTGCGAAGAATTTGCGTACTTTCGTGGAAGGGGGAAGGAAGGGGGAGGGGAGTGGGTAAAGAGAGGAAGGAAAGAGCTGCTCTCTCTCCTTTAATTTTCCTCTTCCCTCCTCCGTTGTTTTGCTCTCGCTCTAAATTTTCCGCGCGGTCAAAAAGCGAAAAATGCGCAAGACCCCACGAAAACACTTATTTTGCAGGCTACAGTAAACAGAAAAGTGTGCAAAGAGCAATGTGGGAAATTTGTGCTTCATCGAGTGTCCTTAGTTTAACGTGCCATTTTTCTCGTAGAAAACTGTACGTGAAGGAGCAGTGGACGCTCAAAGAGGCGGAGAATCTGCGATCGAGTTATACAAGGACCCGGAATTTGGTACTAGAATAAGCAATATTATTTCACTGGATTATGATGATCCACAACAGCAACAAGGCAAACTGCTTTTCTTCGAAGCTCGATCGTGTTTGATGTTTATTTGAAACTTAACCCGACGAGTCATGAACGCGGTTACGTTTTGAATTTATCAGTTAGTTTGGCTATTTAAATGAAACTTATTGCAGTACTTCCCTGCAGTGATTTTCCTGAAGTGGAAATTTTCGAAAATTCTCATATTTATACGTTTGCCCGTTTGAAGGAATGGAAAACTTGAAAACCGTGGCAAAAGCTTTCCAAAGTAGACATTTTCTCGCAGAATGAAAAGCCTGCCTGGGTCTTTACGGGATCTTTTATTGAAGAGCAGTAAAATCTAGTACAAATAGCTACTCGAGAAGTTTCCATTAAATGCAGAAAGTAGTCCCTCCATTCTTGGAACTTAGAGCAACTTGGGGTAGTTCACAGTTTCACCAGTAAGTGTAAATAGAAGAGATACCTTGTAAGTCAGGGGTTGGCTTTATTTCGTATTTTTTAAACCTTGTGTTTTATTATCTCGCCTTTAGGTCTTGGATTTAACATCCGGGGAGGCAGCGATGCTAATTATCTACGTGGTCATCCGGGAATCTTTGTGACCTCCATCAAACCCGGGAGTTCCGCTGAACGTGATGGACGGCTCAAGATTGGAGACCGACTTCTTGAGGTATATCTGAAAAGCGGCGAACTAAATTTAGCAAACGTTTTCCTACGTACAACGTGCAATTAACAGAAACCAGATTATTTAGGTTCGCTGTTCCGTTGTAACGTCAAATTCCCTCCGCAGTTTTTTATATGGTTACATCGGGTAGCTGTTGCGTTGAGCATCGCGCCCTAAAGGTGAATAACTTTTCCAACTGAAAACAATGAAATGTCCTATATCTGAATTGTGGATGAAAGAATTAACAAGGTAGAGAAAATTGTATTTATATGTTAGCGGTTGGGAAAAGAAAGCCTGGAAAAAAAAAAACAACAATTCGTCGGGCCTGAACGGGATTTAGCAGGAATAAGCATTTGCCTTTCCATGACCTCTTCGATACCGGTTAGGAACTTCCTCTCTCTAAAATGCATTCGATTCTATGAAATGAAATGAAAGGATAACTCTTACAAAGACGTGTGCTAAGTTAAACCATAAAACGCATGCGCGGAGAAACTGGAACGTAACTCATGCCAATGGGATTTCTGTGTTAACAGAAACTGTACCTCTTGTGTAACAAATGCTATTCCTAAATTTTTTTTTCTAAAAGTTTCTTGTAATTTTTGTTGTTAGATAAACGGTGTAGACGTTCGCTCAGTTCCTCAAGACGCAGCTGTTCAACTTGTTCAACGCGCTGTTGACAAAGTGACACTACTGGTGGAAAAGAACGCCGAGCAACTGTTTAAAAACTCGGAGTTTTATAGTCTGGTAAGGGTCTAGTTCGATTAGCTTTGTTTGCTTGTTTATTTGTTTGTTTACAATTGATTAAGCTCAGGATTCTCAGAATCATTCATTCTTATTCAGTTGAAGATAAACAAAGGGAATCACTACCTTGAGGAAGGTTTAGCCGCCAACTCCCAAAAATCTTGGTGAACTCTTGCTTTGAAGTTATCCATAAACTATAATGATTTGAGAAGCTACATCAAAAACTCATAATAGTTTTTTATCAGGTATCCAATTCCACTTTAACCCACATCCGGTGTTTTGATATCTGATGAAACACTCTTCCTCGCGTATTGAGAACGAGATTGAATACGGGTACAACTTTTCAAATGTAGTTTGCGTTGTTTAGATAACCGCCTGTCACATCAGTCTTGTTTCTAGGGTTAACTTATCTGCTGGTAAGCAACAGGAAAGAGCGAGAGTTCTAGAGACGTAAAGCCGCCGTTACACGTTGAAACTTTTAGCCAAAAATTTGGGTGCAACGGCGCTGCGAAACAAGTTTCAGCAGGCGTTGCACCGTGTAACATGGTCGGTTTCGTGAAACGTTTTCGAGCAGTTCCGTTGCGAGACAAGTTTAATGAAAAGTAGAACGGCTTTCTTCTGCAACGGCTCGCAACGGTCGCAGTGGTGAAAAAACAAGAGTTTCACCGTGTAACACCACTTCGTGAAACTTGTTTCGCTGCGCCGTTGCACACAAGTTTCAGCTAAAAGTTTCAACGTGTAACGGCGGCTTAACTGGTTTGAAATTTGAAAGTCGTTCTTGTACTCAGCTGTCAAGATCCCTATTTTACTTCCAGAGCCGGTTTATATTTTTATCTCAACGTTTTTACGAGGTTACATCATTCATAACATTATGTTCCTGTTTTCAGAGTGATTTTGACGAGATTGACATGAGTGGGGAAGCAGGTTGTTTCTTCAGAGATCAAAAGAGAAGAATCGGTTAGTATTCACCAACACTGTACTACACTTCAGCTTTGTTATGAAACTTTTTCGTGCGACTAGCTATATTCTAGTTACATTTTAGAAATAGCTCAGTCTGTTATATATCTCCCTCACGTCCTTTCGTTGTAGACTTCGTTTTGGTTTACGAAGAAATAGAAGAAGAAGAGACGCCGAAAGAAACACTACGCTACAGAAAGAAATACATGAACAACCTACAAAAATCTCAGTTGGAATTTGAAGAGGTGAGGGGGAGGATTTGTTTGTTTGTTGTTGTTGTTGTTGTTGTTGTTGTTGTTGTTGATGTTTTAGATGTGTTTTGTTTGTTTGTTTATTGTCTTCAAAGTTCCACGCGCCTAATCGCCCCTTGCTAATCAAGGTATGCAAGGATACCCGAGATCCTTTGCCGTTGGGACCAAGGTGGCATCCTTTGTAGAATGTTTAAAATGTTTTTCTCAACTGTCACAGCCAACGCAGCGAGTGACTGATTCATAAACTGTCAGTTTTCTGGCCATGTTCGAAAAACTAGAGCAATTACGACCGGAAAACTCAAGTACTTGAGTTAACTGTTGATTAAAAGTATTGCTTTCATTTTCTGAAAGGAAAAATCAACCACAAAGAAAGGCATCCTTCATTTCATCAAAGTTCATGTGCCGTGGGAAGTGATGCTGTTCTACGCTGAAGAACTAAATTTCAAAGGCCCACTGAAGGTAATTAAAAAGCTGTTATGTTAGAAAATGATATCTCATGCGGAAAATTGATTTACCGTTATAATGTAGTATTAACATGTGTAATGTAACTGAAGCAATGCAAACTAATTTCTTAGTGTTAGATGGACTTGAATGTAATTTTCTCTTCAGTGAAAATGATGTGTTAAGGCAAACGGTTTCACATTTTCCTTATATTAGAGATCAAAAATGTACCTTTCTCTTGAAGAATCCCAATCGAAAGGTCGACAGATAGGTTGTCTTATGCTCTGGATATCTTACCATTGCTCTCACAAAAATTGTATTTGGCCCAAATTAGATGCCGTTTCTACCATGCGCCATATAAAGTAGCGTGATCGCGTGGGTGTGAGTCACTTTTTATCGCCAGATTTCAATTAAGTAAGCTACTGCTTTGAAACCTTTTGTGTATAAATAAAAGTTATGGTATGGTATGGTGCCACAAAGATGGCCGCATAAGGCAACTATACACCAAAAATGTGTTAGGTACGGCGCATGACAGATGTGGTGTGAATAGGTCTTAAAGCTGTATCATCTTCCTCCATACACCCACCCGGGTAGGGTGTGGAAATGGTTAGCAACTAATTGTTGGGGCAGATTACTAGCTTCCTATCCTGGGGAGGGGGGGGGGGGGAGTGGAGAAAAGAACTAAACAGGGTTTTTTTTTTTGTACTTCTTTATGCCAAGGTAGTATCCGGCTCAAATGCGACTTAAAAGGTTTTTTCTTATTATTGACAGGATAGAGAAGGAGGAGATAAGATCAACTGGTCGGAGAGAATAATGAACAAATTTCACATTCCAAATATTTTCAAAGACGATGTCCCTAACCAACCTCCAGATTACTTTACAGCAACATTCCAGGCCAACAAGTTACACAAGTAAGAACCAAACCTGATTTACCTGTTCACCAAGATATGCCGCAAATGGTTATTAAGGGAATAGCGCACGTTTCAAACATAATTAACCATTTGTCTCGTTTTCAACAAATTTTGAATGTTCTTAAATATCTTTTTTGTTTTCATTCAGGTTTATTGGCAGTGATAATCCTGAAACGTACTTCAAAGATACTGAGAGGACACGAGTGGTGAGCAACAGAGAAAATTTCTTATTGAAATGACTTTTAATTGTTTTCTTCATTTTGTGATGACAAGGAAAAACTCCATCGTTGATATCAACTATTCAAATTCTTTTCGGTAGGCAAATGAGATTTTGGAGACTGCAGTCTACGGAAGCAGGAATAAAGGAGAAATAGGTAAATTAATGTTTAGATTTTCTGCCAATATAAAAGTAAACTAATAGGGTGTCGTGAAACCAATCCCGAAGGAATCACTCTAACCAATCAGAACAGGCGTAACAGAACAATGAACCAATCAGAATTCAAAGTAAGTACATATAATCGCCCAACATTCGTTCAACCAAAGTTGAACGGATATTGGGAAAATATTAGATGAACGGAGTGTTCAAACAGTTTCAACGCCATTCAACATTTCCAATAATAAAGGAAGTGTTGAAGCGATATCGAATGAAAGTTTAAACCAATTTAAATTTGATTCAACACACCGTCAACAAGCTTTCAACATTTGTTTACGCTTTCAACAATATGTTGAACGACCTGTTCAAACGCCCCCGACATTTGGTTCAACAACTGTGTTGAACGCATGTTGAAGCAAATGTTGAAACCGTTTAAACGGCCCTTTACTGGCGCCAAGAAATGCGCGTGCGAGCAAGTCACGATTGGTTGGGATTTTGTTTCTCTTGGTTGCATTTTAAAAAGTGGCACGAGTTTTGCTAACCAACTGACAGAGCGTAGAAAAGCAAAACCAAACCAAACGAGGATTACTTAATGGCGACTCACTGAAAACCAACCAATCAACTAATTGGTGTTCATATGCTTTCGCTTTGCTAGGCTCAGTGATTGGTGACCATGATGTTGTTCACTTTCTCAAAAAATTAATTAACTAAGGATTCATGAATTTTATTTTTATTTCTCCAAGGCATCAGTAGATTAGTAGAGGAAGGCGTGTATTGTGCGGCCTATCCGCTGCATGTGGTGAGTTTTTCAAACGAAGTCTACCTGTAGCCGTATCATTCATGATCACTTATAATGGTGGATAGGAATAAAGTAGAAAACCTGTTTGAAACTAAACCAGGGCCAGATTGTTTTGCGATCCTTAAGCTAACATAGATTGATCAGT